>NW_017307004.1:620999-651681 GCF_000935625.1 Nanorana parkeri
GGGGGGGGGGGCTTTATGGTTTTCTTGCACCGGGGCCCTGAGGGTTCTAGTTACGCCTCTGTGAGCAGCTCATCGGTCCCAAGAAGTAAAACAGACACAAGCTGTTGTCACGTTGAATACTCTCTGTAAAAGTCCTTCTGAATAGAGTGAGATCCGTTTATTTATATCACACAAAGGGAAGAAGTCGTGGCCCCAACTGCCAATCGCTTCCTCAATACATTTGCATAACACAAAGTCAGCCAATGAGATACATGTTTACACTTGAATAGACAATAGAAAGGGGAGTATATGCTCGTGCATGAGCAAAAGCAATGTACACAGTTTACAGCTGCTAGTGCATGAGAACGACGTGCACACTAGTTAAACCATGTGCAACAGAGTTCCCGCCAAAACACTACGCAAAGGAGTCAGCTTGCTTGACTATGAACGCCGCTCTGACCAGACTCACACACATACTCTCGCCGTTACCACTGGAGCTAATTCTATCCAGCATTGCTCAGTGAGCAATGCCCAATAGGATTATACTACAGGTTCCTGTGAATGTGAGCTTATCTGCAGGGACAACGCCATATTATTTCCAGTGCGTTGATCAGACGCACCAAAAAGTTAAGGGTGTATGTTCCTTTCATAAAGGCAGATATGTATCCAAATGATACCTCGTTCTCAAAGCAAATGCATCCACACCAAATTAATAAATCTGCGCATTACGCAGGTGCCCTCACTGGTGTCCATACACTCGCTAAGAGGACCCTGCTCCGCAATGCACATCAATCTCCCCCGGCCAACAGCCCTGCGCATAGCACATGGACCATTTGCCGGCGGAGACCTCTGCGCACAGCGATCGCTTCTCCCCATCCACAGGAAGATATCCACTCCAATGGGTTACACTCAGTGCTGATTAATCCCGGCCATGCTCCATAGAGCATAGCCCAGCAAACCTGACACTGAGAGATATGATGACAATATTCACATATACAATATACTAAAAACACATCCTAATAAAATTTCAGCAACAAGGGGCAGTGAGGGGTGAGGGTTTAAAGGATTACAATCCTGGCGTCTGCATTTAAATGTTAATGAAGGTAATGAGGGAAACACAATCCTCAAATTTCATTCCTAAATATTTTTATAAGGACAGATCACTGTGAAGGTGCTCAGAAAAATCTAGAATCAGTCATGTTGCCTGCTGCAATAAGATATCTAAAAAAAGGAAAACATTTAAAAAAATATTTTTTTGGTATGCTGTGTGAATAGGGATACACAACAAACGTATAGAGGGATTTTCTCAAATATGACTGCAAAAGTGGAAATGCACTTTAAAGGTCTGGAGCATCAGCAGCAAGTCTATTTCATTTTAGTGAAACTCAGCCCATCCAAACTGTCAGGGGACAGATGGATTTGCCTATGTGTAGGGCAAGCCAGATGCTCCAACGCATACTGTGCAGTGTCCACAGCAGCCCTGGACCTAGTGTAGTGAGCAGTGATATTGTTCAGGCATTGCTTGTAAATGATGCCTGAAGCTGGGCCTGGTCACCATTGTTATAAGAAAACTCTAAAAATCAGCACTGAGTCAGCTACCTCCACTACCCCTCCTTTCAGGAATAAAAGGGATCCTATTACCATCAGGAAATGCAGTTCTTACACAGCACTTCTTCAAAGTGCCATATTGTAGGCTCCATCTGAGAGGATAGCAGTAGATTGGTTAGTTTACCCTTGTATCGGGTATCTAATAGGGTGGCCACCCTATAAGTGGCCCCTTTCATAGGCATTTGAGCATAAAAGGCCCCATTCTCCACAAACTGCCTGCAGCAGAGCACCCCATAACTTCAATGTTGCTAACCTTAACAATCTCACCCCACTTAGGTTCACCTCCTAGGGTATGGGAGGGTTGAAATCACAGACAGGTACTCACTGATGGCACACAGCATGGCCAACATTGGGTTCAAGTGCATGGGGGTATAACAGATGAAGTGTTTGGCAGGCAGCTTATGTTGGCACTTGCATTTCTGCCAGATGAGCCATGGCCAGTTATGACATCCTAAGTGGCCACAAACCCTTCTGGCCTGACAAAGGATATCCTGGAAGTAAGGTTACTTCGTGATGAACTGCACAACACCAGGTTAAGGAAAATATGGCAAATACATGTGTGATTTTTCCCAGGAGAAGGGCAGCCAGCAGTTAGGTTTCTGGTTAAAGATGGCATTGGAATAGCCACCTCTCAGCCTGGGCGTGGAGAGCTGCTAACAGCTCTGACCCAGTGTGGTACCCCCAGGCAAACCAGCGGCAAACCAGCTACATCACAGGGTAGCAGTGTTTAGCCTGAGCTTCTGCATATACTCTGGGGTGGGAGAGACTTGGGGAGACTGCTGGTTGCAAGGAGTATAAGGCTAGTGAGAAGAAGTGGGTACAGGTGATTTGCTATTGATATCAGCACCACCAACTCCAATGGTGTGCCCTGTCCTACATCCTTCCCAGGTACCACAAGATTGACCCAGTTTGTCATGTCCCAGATAGCAAGAAATTGTGCTGCAAGTTTGAAAATGACTTGCTAAACTATTGCAGACTTGCCAAGCTTCACAATTTTGTTGCACAATTACATCAAGTCTGCATTGCAGGTCTCCAGACCAGCGAGCTTGCAGAGCTCTTGCTAAGACCTGCAGGACTCTTGCTGTAGACTTGCCAAGCAAATTTGCTACAAATTCAAAAAGTGTCAACTAGAACTTGTGCTGCGAGTGTTCTGCAAGTCTACAACTTGCCAGGAATATGTGCAACAAGTTAACAAAATTACAATTTCACCCCGCCACAAGTTTGTAGCAAGTTATCCTTGCTATCTGGGGTATTATGCAGCTGACAGTGTGGTCCAGTGAGGCACACATTACATTCCACATTCTGGTGGGAGGCAGGAAAGGCCTTCTGGGCAAATGGCAGCTGGGTACCTGCCACTGTGGTGTAGCACATAATCTTTCAAGGGAGCTGATTATACAAAGTGGAATGGGAGCAGCTGCAGGAGAGACACCCAACTGAATGGGTTACGCTCCTAGTGATCTTTTGCTAAGTCATGTATTTCCTTATGCATGTGGTACCCAAATGGCTGGTACTTTTACCACAGCTGACAAGCTGCAGGTAGAGGATACAGACCCCAACAGTGCTGTCAGCAGCAGATACATAAAAAATGGTCCACAATGCAGAACTCTATGAAACGGCCCTGGGAATAGCAGTGTTCTGTACCTTGTGGGGCAGTACTACCTGATGGATTAGGATGGCTACTTCCTCCAGTCCTCTACAAGCTGCCCCTGCTCCTGAACAAAATCCTCCCTCACTGCTGTTCTGCCTCTCCCTCAAATCTTTCCTCCCCTCCATGTGGTGGCACCTATAGATGGTCTGCCACAGTAGCGGACCTAATAACCAAAGGGCCCTGGTGCAAGATTTTATCTTGTGCCCCCCTCCCAAGACGGGGGGTGAGAGGGAGGCGCGGGAGCGAATCACACTGGCCCCACGGTTTAACGTAATCCAGCCCAGTTTTTCGGCAGTGGAATGTGTGACCGCCAATAGGTGAAGCATTCAAGCTTTCCCAGCTGTTCCAGGGCAGATCGGCATCGCAAATCGCATGTGCAGGAGAACCGATCTGCCCTGGAACAGCTGATCGGTCCTGAAATGTCACTTCTCTCCGACTGCGATCTCACATTCCACCGCACTCACAAAGTCGGATAGAAGTGACATTTCAGGAGCGATCAGCTGGAACAGCTGATCGGTGAAAAGGGCTGGCACATAACAAAGTCCCCATTATTGGCTACTGTAACCCTGATGAACACAGCTAATAGCGTAGGCAGTGCCTTATGGTTATAAGGAATTCTGTCTGGCAAATGTCCACATAAATTTGATGGGACTGCGAATTTCAAAACCATTGGATCTGCAATCCAAAAAATCTGAATGCCAAAAAAAAACACCACAAACATGACTTATCTAAAGTCTGAATTAAATTAATGTCCTTTGGGGAACCAAAAGGCTTTGATCCATTGTAGCCAGAATTTTTTTCACATTCTGCATTTCTTATAAGCAGGTTTGGACTTGGGGCTCAGCCTAAACTCTAAATGCTGACAATATCTGCACTCAGCAATCAGCACTGGGTAACAAACTACTAATAGAGCAGTCCTCAAGATCCATCCTCCAAGGAGAAATATCTTTCCACTGTAGGATCCTGTAGAAGGCTGTAGGACCTAAGACTAAAACCAGCTTTTTTTTTTAAAGTCAGTGACGTTGGCTTAGCTTGTATCAGCAGGTATTGAAGCTTCATGCACTGGGGTGCAATGCTCCAAAAATGATCTTTTCTCTTAATCACGTGACACTACGTCCCATCTTCAAATTCTTATCGAAAGTGGCATCCAGGTTACTGGATACTATCAATCTTCGCTGATGTCAAAAACGCCCAGTTACTTCATTAACTTGATGTCTCTAGAGCTCTTAAGACCTATATATTCTGTGAGAAACTGTCCCATTGGGTCCAGGACTGCATTGTGGATGGGGTTTATCTTCCCATGCCATGTGGCATTTTTGTTAAGTAAGCTTGTGGTATGCAGAGGGTTAAACACTGACCATACCCTTTTCCCCAGTTAGGATAAGCAGGTGGTGTGTGTTAGAGAGAGACTTCATGTAGGCTGTACTGCAACTGCCTGCAGGTCTATGCAGACAGAATTTATCATAACTAACGAGGAGGCTGATTGTTTTTGTTGTGTAATAAACTGGGCTGACCCAGACTCCTGCGTGATTTTGTGTTTGATGCAACAGTGATAAATAAACACAGATAGGAAGCCGTTAAAATGCCCTCTGGAGTCTGAAGTACCTCCTTGCAAGCTCTACTTTTGAAGTTGACTCTACAATCTGGTACAAGCTTCTTCATTCATTGAATAGTCTATTCTTGTTACCCTCTGATCCCAGGAAGGGTACCGATGCATCACTGCATGTTATAACACCATAGAACATCAAATTCATACAGCGTGTATAATGGGGTTAATGGTCCTGACTTCCTGAGAAACATCACTGTGCACTTGATGAGTGCCACTGTGGAAAGCCTTTGTGGCTTTAAGGCCTGGGATTATCAGGTCCTCCTACATTTTGTTCCTGAAGCCCTATCAGATTGATCCAAGACTTTGGGAGAAGGTCCCTGTCCTTCTCTTTGCCACTGTAAGCATATCTTCCTGTTTTAGCTAGTTATTTACCATATATATGGTATCTGGCAATAAGTAAGTTATTTTCAAATATTTACTATCTTTTTCTTTCCTGATGCCACAAATGGCAGCATAGACTCTCACCTGTGGCTTTCTATCTATTTATGTATCTATTATTATTATAGAGGATTTTAATAGTGCACAGTGCTTTACAAATTAAAGAGAGACAGTACAGTTACAAAACAATTCAATACAAGAAGATTGGAGGGCCCTGCTCGTGAAAGCTTACAATCTAAAGGGGGGGGCAAGTGATAAAATAGGTAATGCCAATGAGGGATGAGCTGATGATGTAGAAGTACATATTTTAGGTGGAGGCTGGATAGGCTTCTCTGAAAAGATGAGTTTGTGGGGATTGCCTATCTATCTATCTATCTATCTATCTATCTATCTATCTATCTATCTATCTATCCATCCATCCATCTACAGCAAAGCACACGTTGGTTATCTTATAGTTACAGGCTACTATGTATGCTGGCATGTATTGATGCAAGGAAAGAAAAATTTAAATAAGGACCAATCATGCTCCTGTGACGTTTCAATCATATACCAAATAAGACGAGTCCCTTAGCACAAGAACTTTTGCATCCTGGATGCAGCATAAAATGCTATCTGGTATGTTAAGTTAGGATTGCTGAGTGGTATTTCAAAACGTACAGCGCTAACCGTCCTTCAGAGGTGCATATAAGAACTCCGACGTTCAGGTCAGGATTTAACAAGTGCTAAAAAATTAATAATTAATAAAACATTCAGTGAAGGGGTGTGTCTCAAAATATTCAACGTGAATCGGTTGTGTGAACAAATAAAGGTCATAACACATCAAAACAGACAATATATAAACTTATCTACCTCTATTTATTTTCATCCAGTTTTATCCAATCTAACTTTTATCCATATTGTATTATTCTTAGTATTTCCATTAGCGCAAGTTTTTTGCAATTATTATAGGATTGCTGAGTGAATGCATTTGGCAGGCTGGAGGCACAGTGTAGTGTATCACTGTATTGCAGTATAAAATCTGTTCTGTACTATACTCAAAGACCATTTGTCACAGCCTTTTACCACTTTAGTTCTTACACCTGTATGCTACTATAAACTATATCATTTCTTACATTTCCGCTGTGGACCAATGATTCATCAATAATGCCATTACATGAGATAAGTAATATAAATATATACAGTGGGTATAGGAAAGAATCACCCCCTTTAAAATAATTACATGTTGTTGCTTTGCAGCCTGAAATGAAGACAGACACAGTTTTTGTTTTATCCAGCTGTATTTACTGTGCAACTTATAACACGCAAGTGAAATATATAACACCAACATGTCATGAAACAATTTAAAACAATCAAAAACAGAATCACTGAGTTAGAAAAAGGATCAACCACTCCTAAAAATGATTTGTAAACTCAATCAGGTGTAGCTAATCACCTTCTCAATGGCACACAAAGCCATTTTACTTTCAACTGTGGTCATTTTGATTAGCTCAGCATGAAAATAACTTTTCTGGAGCATTTCCTCTTAAGCAAACGATCAACTATGGGTGGCAAGGCACTGTCAAAAGATCTCTGGGATAAAGTTGTGGACAGGCTCAAGTCAGGAGATGAATACAAAAAAAATTCAAAGGCTTTATCAATTCCTAGAAGCACAGTGAAGCCTATTATTAAGAAGTGGAAGGTATTTGGCACAACACAGACCCTCCCTGGATCAGGACGTCACTCCAAACTGGATGAAAGAGGCAGGAGGAAACTGGTCAGAGAGGCTACCAAGAGGCCTACAGCAACTCTGAAGCAGTTGCAGGAATTTATGACAAAGAGTGGTCATTGTGTGCATGTGACAACAATATCCCAAATTCTCCACAAATGTGGCTTGTATGGGAGGTTTGCTAGAAAAAAGCCACTCCTCAAGAAAGGCCACATGCAGTCATGACTGATCAGTGGCGGAACTACCGCCGGTGCGGCCGGGGCCTCAGCCTGGGGGGGGCCCAGCACAGTTGCTGTGCAAATTTTTAAATGTCCCAGGAACATTTTATACTCACCTGTGTGCAGCTTCTGAGAAGATACGCTATTAGCGTAGTGGGAGCAATGCAAAATGCGCAGCTGGCTTCCCCGCTACGCTAATAGCGTATCTTCTCAGAAGCTGCACACAGCGCACCGGTTTAAATAGTTACCGGCATGCTCTATATGCATATTCTGACAGCCTGAGAGACGGGAGTCTGCGCTTGTCGGTCGTTCCAGGGATCAGGTGAGTATCAAAGGGTTATTAAACCCTCCGGCTTTTTTGCATATATAAGGCTAGCAAGCAGTAGATATATGCAAAAAGATAAGGAAAAAAAAACGCTTTAACAGCGCTTTAAACTTACCCCGTCTTTGCCGCGCACGCCCCTCCGAAAATCCGAAACTGCTCGGGCGGCCGCAAAGCATCTTGGTGCGGGCGCATGCGCAGTTCGGATTTTCGGCCGGGAGATGAGGAGAGACACGAGGTAAGTCTATGGACGCGTGCACCCGCATGCAGACAGCGTGGGACAGGAAGTGCCAGCAAGGACAGAGGAGTCAGCGCTGGATCGGGGACTCGCAGCAGCGCTGGAGGGACAGCCGAAAACATCAGGAAAGAAGAAGAAGATCTGATTAGGAGACATCAGTTAAGGTAAGTGCTGACATTTACATTGGGGGAGGGGGGAAACAAATTGACTTTAATGTCACTTTAACCACTTCCGGGCCGCAGTACGTCTATAGACGGCGGCCCACAGAAGTGGTTAAAACAAGAACACGGCTGATTGCTGTGTACCTTACAATCGATCTGGTGTCTGAACAGCCGCCGGATCGTTTGTACCGTGTGGCGCCCCCCCACCCGCAGCGGCCACTGGGTCGGTGGGTCTCCTTGCAATGATCAGAGAGAGATTCAGCAGCTTCCAGCAGCTGATCTTTCCTCCGATCACTGGACCCGGAAGTGCTGTCTATTACATCAATTCCGGTGTCACTGTACACAGTCTCCGGCTCTTAGAGCCAGGACAAGAAGCTGGGAAAGCAGATATCGGCTTTCTCAGCTTGTTTGGGGTCTCTAGGTGACATTAGGGGTCTAAAAGACCCCTGATGCCTCCATAAAGAGGACCCGTCACACCCTATCTGCTATTACACAGGGTGCTTGTTAGCCCCCTATGTAATACCAATAGGTTAGTGTAGATGCAAATTTTTCTGGCGATATAGCAACGCATCCCTGCTTTCTTTCCTCCCTCCCCACTGGGCGCTGCTCTGTGTCCCAGCGGGGAGGATATAAAGTGAATACCCTCTGAGCGCTGCGGGAGGAGAGCGCTGTGTTTGTGTTTTTTTTTTGGGGGGGCCCAAAAAAAATCTTGAACCAGGGCCCTTTGTTCCTTAGGTCCACCACTGCGACTGGACTTTGCCAAAACGCACCTTGAAGATTCTGAGGCCACATGGAAAAAGGTGTTATGACTAGATGAGACTAAAATTTAATTGATTGGGCTCAACACCAAACTATATGTCTGGTGGAAATCCAATACAGCTCACCATCCAAATAACACCATTCCTACAGTAAAGCATGGAGGAGATAATATCCTGTTATGGTGGTGTTTCTCTGCAGCAGGGACTGGAGCACTTGTCAGGATAGAAAGAAAAATAGATGGGGCAAAATACTGTTACATTCTTGAGGAAAATCTTCTGCCCTCTGCCAGAAAGTTGTCAATGGGCAGAAGGCTTACCTTCCAAAATGGCAATGACCCAAAGCAAAATTACCTCACAGTGGTTGAAGGAGAAAAAGGTGAATGTCCTTGCATGGCCTAGTCAGAGCCCAGACTTTAAACCCTATAGAAAATGTATGAAGATGTATGAATGACTTGAAGACTGCAGTCCACAAACGATCACCATCAAATTTAACAGAACTAGAAGTCTAGATGTACAGTTAGTAGAGACATGTTCCAACAGACTAAAGGCTGTAATTAAAGCAAAAGGTGGTTCAACAAACTACTGACACAAGGGGGTGATCCTTTTTCCAACTCATTGATTCTGTTTTTGAATTTGTTTAATTTTTTATGACATGTTGGTGTTATATCTTTCACTTGGATGTTATTAGTTGCACTGAGTAAATACAGTTGTGTCTGTCTTCATTTCAGGCTGCAAAGCAACAAAGACCAGTGTTAGTTTTAAAAAGTTTACCTGTGGATAAGAAAATTACTCCTGATCTGCTCATGTAATAGAGAACAAGTCCCAACTGAATTGGTTATATATGCAGCCAGAGAGATGCAGGGCATGTGGAAGAGCAAGAGCACACTTCACATGTCCAAAGTATATGAATTATTTTTTTGAGGCGAGTGTGCTAGGCAAACACAACTGGTTAAAATGCTCAATGACTGAACAGGATAACAAAATAGTTTAAACAACTTTACTTCATATTACAGGGAAGTAAAAACCTCACCTTAATCGCTCCACTTCTGCATCATCTACGAGGAAATCTCTTTTCTGTACCAGCTTCTGGATCTTCTGAATAAGTTCATCTTCTCTTTTCTTCTGCTGACTTGTTTTGTCTTTCTCTACAAAAGGATATCAGAGTAATCAAATAAATAAACGAAATGAACTTTGCAGCCTTCCTCTCACCATTCTATCAGCACTACAACCCCTCCACTCTCACTACTCACTAGTCTGCCAGCATTCAAACCCCTCACCTGAATTGTGCAGGCACTACATCCTTGGCTCTCGCTATTCTGTGACCACTGCACCTTCCCAACCTGCTCATGATACTCTGCCAGAAATAACCCTCTCACTACTGCTGTGCCTGTACACACCCAATCCCCGCAGGCTCTCTTCACTGCCACCAACCCAGCTGCCACTAACCCATCACCCCTTTGACTGTTCTGGAATCGATACACTTTTCATGGTAAATTTTAAAAACAGATCCCTAGAAAAGCTGCTAAATAAACAGTTTTTGGTTGATTTTTACCCATTAAAGCATTTGTAATTTTGTGCAGCTAAATTTGTGACTGACAAAACTTAAACTTTCTAATGGCACAAAGAATCAGATTCCCAAAATATACTTCCAGGATTTCCATTCTCTCTAAAATGAATTGTAGAGCAGGCTAGCAGTTCTTTTATACTGCAATGCTGGATAGTGAAGCGAGAAGTAAGAGTACCCAACAGAGGAGGAGCAGCAGCCATGTCCCTGGAGACCAACAGTGAGAAGAGGATATAGATTGGCTACTGTTGCAGACTAGGTAGAAGAGCTTCAGTGGCAAGGAAATACAGGACAGCGCTACAAGAAGAGGATCACCAAGGAGGTGCAGGCTTGAGAGGTAGGCCCAAAGCTTGGTGGGCTGCCTTTCACTTAACTTCACTTAGAAACTGCAGCCCCCTTCCTGATTTTTCATTGTTTTGCACGTTTGTCACACTTTAATGTTTCAGATCATCAAACAAATGTAAATATTAGTCAATGATAACACAAGTAAACACAACATGCAGTTTTTAAAGGAATTTCCGTGTTTGCGGATGACACCAAAATTGGAGGGTAATAGACACGGACTTAGACACTATAACATTACAGGAGGACCTGGATAAAATAGGGGAGTGGGCATTAATGTGACAGATGAGGTTTAATGTCGATAAATGCAAAGTAATGCACTTTGGAATTAAAAATAAACAAATGGGTTATACAATGATGGGTATGCCGCTAGGGAAGTCAGAAATGGAGAAGGATTTGGGGGTCATTGTAGACCACAAACTGAAAGGTAGCTTGCAGTGCCAGGCTGCTGTAAACAAAGCTAGCAGGGTTTTGTCCTGATTTAAAAAGGGGATGTATTGCAGGCAGGGGCGTAACTAGAAATCACAGGGCCCCATAGCAAAATCTTGTATGGGGCCCTGTGATTTCTAGTTACTCCCACTTGATAACCCAAACAGCCCACCTGAGGCTGACCCCGCAGAGCCCACCATAGACTCCCTATGTTGGGCTCTGCAGGGTCTCAGGTGGGCGGTCAAGCTCTCTTACCTGTCAGCCCCGATCCTCTGTCCGCCTCCTTCTCCTCCCTGATCATCTCCTCCCGCCTCCTCGATCGCCGGGCCCCGCCTCCTCCATCGCTGCCGATGACGGGCCCAGCCACCTCCTCCGAAGCTGCTGGTTGTCACCGGATCAGCAGCGGCTGTGAGAAGGAACGGAGCGTTCCCCCTCACAGCCAGCAGCCTGGCTGTCCGAGTCAGATGTCAGATGCCATAGCGACCCAGGCGGCCCGCACGGCATCAGGGAGATGTCCTGGTCGGGCCCCACCGTGCCACGGGCCCCATAGCGGCCGCCTGGGTCGCTATGGTGATTGTTACGCCACTGATTGCAGGGATAAGTCTATAATTTTGCCACTTTATAGATCATTGGTTCGACCTCATCTGGAGTACGCAGTCCAGTTCTGGTCACCAGTACTAAGAAAAGATGTCCTTGAGTTGGAAAAAGTCCAGCGGAGGGCAACCAAACTAATCAGGGGTATGGAGGACCAGAGCTACGAGACAAGGCTACTAAATTTAAACTTTAAAATGTTCACATTGGAGGTGAGGAGATTAAGCGGGGATATGATCTCCATGTACAAAATGTTCAATGGTGGTAGCAACATTAGCGATAAACTGTTTAAAATTAACTCCATTACAAAAACTAGAGGCCACCACCTAAAATTGGTGGAAAGAAAATTCCAGCACAAGGGGCGAAGGGGGTTCTTCACAGTAAGATCAGTTAGGGTCTGGAACTCACTGCCACAGGCGGTGATTTCAGCAAATAATGTGGAATTGTTCAAGAAACTTTTGGACGATTTCTTAAGGGACCGTAATATACAGGGGTACGGGTACTCCTAGAATGAGATCCTAATAGGTTGGACTTGATGGACTAATGTCTTTATTCAACCTCAAATACTATGTAACTATGTAACTATGTAACATGCAATTTTTAAAGGAAGGTTTTTATTATTAAGGAAAACAAAATACAAAAAGTTATATATCCAATTCTGTATACCTGGCTTTATATTATAAACTTTATAATATAAAGCCAGGTATACAGAATTGGATATATAGCTGTGCCACACTATACAGTGTTCTGGAGTCTGGACATGTGCTCATCTATTTTCCCCACTATGGGGATTAAAGCCTTAGTTAGCAATGGCAGGGTCTAAATATTAATTTAATTTCATTATTCAATGTCTTTTTTTATATTATAAACTTTATAATATAAAAAAGACATTGAATAAACTATAACATTTATAATATAAAGCCAGGTATACAGAATTGGATATAGCTGTGCCACACTATACAGTGTTCTGGAGTCTGGACATGTGTGCATCTATTTTCCCCACTATGGGGATACAAGACTTAGTTAGCAATGGCATGATCTAAATATTCATTTCATTTCATAATTCAATGTCTTTTTTTATATTATAAACTTTATAATATAAAAAAGACATTGAATAATGAAATGAATATTTAGATCATGCCATTGCTAACTAAGGCTTGTATCCCCATAGTGGGGAAAATAGATGAGCACGTGTCCAGACTCCAGAACACTGTTTTGTATAGTGTGGCACAGCTATATCCAATTCTGTATACCTGGCTTTATAATATAAAAGAAAAAGACATTAAATAATGAAATTAATATTCAGATCATGCCATTGCTAACTAAGGCTTGTATCGCCATTGTGGGAAAAATAGATGAGCACATGTCCAGACTCCAGAACACTGTAGAGTGTGGCACAGCTATATCCAATTCTGTATACCTGGCACATTTAAACAAATACAAAAGATATTGATATACAGCTCAAGGAATGACTTGCAATGTTATATTAATAATACAGCATGGTCAAAGATGAATGAATCCTTCATTGATATAATCACTATTCAGCAATGGAATTTTTTTTAATTGTATTTATTCATGCTGTATTTACTCAGCTATGAATCCATGGCTGCAATCCATACTTTTGCACCTGCAAGTTGCAATATCACAGGCAAAACCTCTGATTTTGCTCCAATTATAACTCCACCAAGTTTTTCCAAAAGTAAAAAAAATAATCTTAAACTTACATTTAGGCCTCATTCACATGACTAACAGCCATGCTGCGTACTGCGGGTGTCCCTGCTCGGACGCAGACAGGATCCATCCGCAGCACGTATCTGTACGGGCCGGCTGTCAGAACGGCGGAGCTTGAGCAATAATTTAAGGGCCATCAATCACTGTTAACACTAAACTGATGAGCAATAAAAGCTTTTAAAGCGTCGCCTATGGCCAATTTGGGCTATGGTCGTTTTTTGCAATTTTGCAGGCACGCACATTCTTAAAGCTTGACATGTTTGGTGTTTGTTTACCCGATGTGACCCCATCTTTTATATTTTACCATAAAATTGGATAATAATAAATGTTCCATTACATAACATATGGAAAACAGTTTTTTCTGTCAAATTTTTCAGTATTTTTTCGTTATACAGTAAAAAAAATAAAAAATACCACCAAAAGAGAGCTCTATCTGTCCCCAAGAAATTGTATAAAAATCATTTCAGTACAGTGTTGTATGACAGAGTAAATGTCAGTCAAAGAACCGCAGCGCTGAATACTGAAAAATGGCCGGGACAGGAAGGGGGTTTAACACCCTAGCCAAGTGGTTAAATAAAAAGTGGATAGTACTTTCTGCTAGTTCTAATAATCATAGTTTTCTATTTTCTGTTTTTTTAACCAAGGTGGAGTGCATTATATTTGGGAGCCTTTCAGAGACATCAGCAGAATGTCAGTAGTGTGGAACTATTTTAAAATTAACGAGAACAATGTACGCATGGCAGAATGCAAACTTTGCCCTGCAAAAATATCCAGAGGTGGAACAAAGTTAAGTTCTTTCAATACCAGTAATCTGATAAAGCATTTGAAAATTAAGCACAAAGCTGAATATGGCGAATTTGCTGCTAGCAATAGCAATACTAGCAGTAGCACTGCAGAAAACCTTTTCCAGAAGAGATAAAATGGCAAACCAGAGAGCTGTGAAAATAACCGAAGCGCTTAGCCAATTCATTGTTCTGGATGATCAACCACTTTCATTAGTCGACAATACGGGTTTTCATCGATTTCTCAATGTTTTAGAGCCAAGGTATGAGATTCCCAGTCGCCGGTACATTACAAATGTTAGCTTGCCGCAGATACACAATGCACAATGCAGTTAAGAAGCACATTTCCAGCATGTTGCAGAAGGAGATGAAGGCAATTAGTGTCACCACTGACATTTGGAGCAGTAGTGTGAGCCCACTGTCTCTCATCAGCCTAACAGCACAGTGGATAGATGGATTTCACTCTGCAGCAAGTGATGCTCCACGCAAAAAAAATTCAGGGCTCTCACAACGGTCAACAATAGCAATAATGCTAGAAGAAAACGTGTGTTCACGTTGTGGTCCCCGACAATGCCAAAAACATGATCAAAGGCATGGAAGATGCTGGACTTCCCAGTATTTCCAGTGTGGCACATACACTGCAGCTGGCTGTCTCTGAGGGCCTGCTATCACAGCGCAGCATTGCAGAAGCCGTGGTAGTCGGGCGCAGAATAATCGGCCACTTCAAACATTCCAACTTGGCATATTCTCGGCTACGGGACATCCAGATCCAGCTCGGTCAGCCAGTTAAAAGGCTCCAACAAGACATGCCGACTCGTTGGAACAGCACATTCTACATGTTGCAGTCTCTGATTGAGCAGAAACGGGCCTTTGGAGTCTATGCATCAGAATATGAGCTCCCTGTAACTATTACCGCAAACCAGTGGAATCTAATGGAGAAGGTGCTGAACATCTTGGCTCCCTTTGAAGAGCTGACTTGTCAAATGAGTTCGTCTGACGCTTTTGCCTCAGATGTTATTCCATCTGTCACTGTGGTACAGAAAGTTCTATCGAACATGGCTGAGGAGGACCAAGTTATCAAAATGATGAGGAGCACTTTACTTGCCGCTTTGTAGAGGCGCTTAACTGGCAGAGCAAAACCCTCTTTATGGCATAGCAACTTCACTTGATCCAAGGTAAGTTTAATTTTTAGCTACTGTATTCAATTAATTATAATTAATAACATAAGCATTCATTTTCCCATAACGAAATAGAAAAACTAAAATGTTAGGGAGTTATTATAATTTTTAACTTTAATTGTTTTTATTTAAAAGTGCTTTGATTTGTCTATTTTTCTTAATGCACAGGAAGAACAGTATCCTTAATTATATATAATTCATCAATGTTGTTTTGCTTTGTTCTTTCAAGGTATAAGGAGCAATTATTTTCTAATGCAGAGAATGCCAGGCATATGAAAGAAATGATCAGCTATCTTGGACTACATAGCCACTAATTCCACACCAGACATTTCCCCAGTAATGCTTTGGGAAGCCCACAAGGCGGTAATTAGAGGAAAATGCATAGGGCTATCCTTTAAATTCAAACGAGAACGATTACAGAAACAAAAAATCCTAGAAGTCGCTTTCACTATGGCTTCGGCAGATTTTTCCCTCTCCCCTTCTCCTGCTAACTGCCGTCGACTTGAGGGGGCATGTCGAGACTTGAACCTGTTATTAACATACAAAACTGACAACATACTGCGTAACACAAAACATCATTTTTATTTGCATGCTAATAAACCTGAAACAATGTTAGCAACTTGTCTCCGTAATCTAGACCCAACGAGACGTCCATTGACCTTATGGACCTCCCAAGGTTCCTTGACCAATAATCCATCCAAAATTGTTAATGAATTTGGAAAACACTTAGAACAACTCTATACTCCAGACCACCCCTTCTCAAAAAGAATCTGCAGACAATCTGTTCTCCTCCCTTTCCTTCCACAGATTCCAGATGACATCAAGCAACTCCTTGAAGATCCTATTACAGATTCAGAGGTTTTTTCCGCCATAAAATCCCTCAAAACTCACAAGCAGGCGGGTCTCAGGGGGTTTTCCTGATCTTTGTTATAGACAAAGATTTCTGACCTCCTAGCTCCGATCTTGGTTTCTACTCTTAGGGGTCTATTCACTAAGCTGCCGAGGGCAGCCGAGTGAATGACTGATCTGATTCCATGTGTACTATTTGGCCACCCAGCTGATATTAATCCATAATTCGCTTCTCCCCCAGGTGGGAAACGCCTATACGGCAACTGAAGCGACTATACTTACTTCTATTGAATCTCTCCAAAATGTTATTTACAGGGGCGTCTCTGGCTAACGTTCAGGTACTGCACCAGAGGTACATCGAATTTTAGGGAACGTGTAAACTCTAGGTTTAGGGGATAGTTTAGTGGCTAAGAGGGTACCAATTTTGTCTTTATGGACATAGTATTTGTTATCTGACCATCGAATACTTTTTTCAGCTTTAGTAGTTAGTAACAAGTTCAATTCCAATTCTAATCTAGTTTTATCCAGGGATTTCAAAAGATCTAATGACGGAGTCTGCTTATGAGCCCGAGATAAACTTTGAAGTTCCGTGTCCAGTTCATTTATGCGTCTGGTTGCCCTCTTCTTTATTCTGGTAGCCAATTCCATTAGTCGGCCTCAAATTGTCGCCTTATGGGCCGCCCATACAATAGTAGGGGACATATCAGGTGTGGCATTGATAACAAAATAGTATTCCAAGTGTGAATGGACCTCACCCTGTACTGCAGCCTCCCCCAACAGAGATTTGTTCAAACGCCAACAAAAAGGTTTAGCAGCTAGTGATAGTGTAGTGAGTCCCATCAACACCAAAGAGTGGTCTGACCATGCCGTCTCCCTAATGGTGGAGGAGGCAACCAGAGGCACAAGAGAAGCGGAGACAAAGAAGTGATCTATCCTAGCATAACTATGATGTGCTGAGGAAAAATGCGTGTAGTCTTTCACCGCAGGGTTCATTTCCCTCCATATGTCTATTAGAGAATGAGAATACAGCAGTTTTGCAAGGCGCGTACCAGCCTTCTGATCCTCCATGATTGTACCCTGTAACCCAGACTAATACCTAGGAGTTCTAGTTTACCTTGCTGATTCTATTTGTACACTGTACGATGATGCTAATCTTACATTGTCTTTCTGTAATGAGACTGTAATCTTCCTTTTGTACTGAGACTGTAATATCATTCCCTTCCCCCCTTTTTTTTGGTTTCTTTGTTTCTATGTCACTGGGTAATGATAAAAAGCATCTTTAAAAAAAAGAAAAAAAAAGTTGGATTTATTCCACTTCGTCAGGCCACTGACGGTATATGCAGAGCAACTCTCCTCTCCCATCTAGCACGCACTCGGGGTACCCCCTCTATGTTCCGTTCTTTGGATGTAGAAAACTTTTGATTCCCTTTTGTGACCTTATCTTTTTTCCATATTAGAACGCTGGGGATTTGGTCCCTCATTTTGTAAGTGGATCTCTTCCCTCTACTGTTATCCTACTGCTAGCACATTATGCCAGATTTAAATCCTCCCCCTTTCCTATAAATAGAGGAACTAGACAGGGATGCCCTCTTTCCCCACTACTATTCACAATAGCCATCGAACCTCTTGCTCTGCAGATTCATAATCATTCTGGTATCTCTTGAATTCTTGTACCTGGCCACCACCATAAGTTGAATCTGTTCGCAGATGATATCCTCCTCTCCTTATCTCAACCTCTTATTCACCACCTAACCTCTTCACAGTTCTCTCTTTCTTTAATACCTTGTCGGGACCCTCTGTGACTTTAGCTAAATCTAAAGCCCTTAATATTTTGCTCCCGACGTCAATTGTCCAACAATTACAATCATCTTTTTCTTTCCCGTGGGCTTACTCCGCACTGCCTTACCTGGGTGTTCACCTTACTTCTTCCTATGAATCGTTGTATTCGGCTAATCATCCTCCACTATTTACACACATACGCTCTCTTCTCTCTACCTGGTCTCATTTCCCCCTTTCTTTACTAGGATGTATAGCGGCCATTAAAATGACCTTTCTTCCAAAACTGTTCTATTTCTTTAGAGTCCTCCCTCTTCCACTCCCCTCCCATGTGCATTTTACAAAGACAAGTGATGCACTTCATTTGGGCAGGTCACAAACCACATATCCCTAGACATACTATGTTTTTTTCCTAGACTTTCGGGAGGTTCAGGGGTTCCTAACCTATGTCAATATTACCGAGCAGCACAGATTGCCCCTCTTACTAAATATCATGCCACTACTGAGGTTCCCTTGTGGCTTTCTCTTGTTTCTCTCGATGGTCCTCTAAGAACATAACACAAATTTATACTCTCCTCGACCCCAAAAGGTATTGTACCTTTCTCCTCTACAGGCTAAACATAACCTTATGATCGCTGACATCTTCCGCTAAGTCGTAACTTTTTAACTTCAGTGCTAGGCCCTAATCCCATTTGGACTCCTCTCACTCCATTTGAACATATTTGCTTAGACTCTCCGAATGCTAGGGGGGGTAATCTCTCTACTCTACACTTCCCTTCTACCCACCCTACCCACTCCTACATGTCTCAATGAACACATGATCTTGGTATAACATTGGATGCAGATCAATGGCTACAAATTTGGGCCACGATCAGGACCTCCTCTCAATGCGTGGCGGCAGTGGAAACCAACTATAAGGTTTTATTACCCTGGTACTATGTTCCCTCTAGACTTGCCCGCATCTTCTCCTCTACATCCCCTAATTCCTTTCACTACTGCAATGACCTGGGAACTATGCTTCACATTTGGTGGACATACCCGATTGCACAACATTTTTGGCACAAAAGTTTTGCTTTTATTCGATCCCTCATCCAACATTCCCCCCGGTTCCAACCAGCAGTAGCCATAAAACCCAATTTACTTTAATGGCACATGTTCTCATCGAGGCTAAGCAAACAATTGCCAAAGCCTGGTTATACCCCTCTCTACACTTTCCTGAAACTAAATCTCGTCTACACACAGTATTTGTGTACGAAAAATTGTCAGCTAAACTTCACAATACTATGCACAAATTTGGACCCCTAGATCAGAAAATGTCTTCCGCCTCAGTTTGATGCTGGCCTAATAACGACCTGAGGAATTGTCTCTTTCCTGGATACATACATCAATGTGACTTCATGACGATATTGCTTCTTGGGAACTGGTTCTTTCTCCCCTTTCCCTATTTGTTCTTTTCCCTTCTCCTTTCCTCTTCCCGCTTTTCCTATTTTCTCTATTTTCCTCTCCCTTCTTTTTATCTTTCAATCCGATAACAGTGATTTATTTTCTTTAAAACCTGGAACTTTGTTTGCTCTCTATGTTTGGAGAAGATCAATATGCTATTTATATTTGACTCTATGATCTCTGTCCTGTCTATAGCCTGATGATTGTTACTTTTTCCTTGGAAGTATTACATCACTAACCCGATCAGATTGTATTCCTTTTACTCCAATTCCACTATTATAATATATCTTGTTGTACAACGGATTCTGTACTTTTGTACATTTTTAATAAAAATGTATTGAATGAAAAATAATTATTTGTGTTAAGGATTATGCATCCTGAGAGACTGTAATTAAGTCATTTTCTAAAGTAACACTGTCACAAGGGAAGTAAGAGGCTTCCATTGCTGGCCTCCTGGAAAAATTGCTAGTTGCCTGGTTTTGTCTTTTTAGACACAGACATAGAAAAAGCAATGCTGTAAATGAGTGACAGAAATGTGTCAGAATTAGTATACCTTTTCCAGGCCAAACACTTAGAAAGCACTGAAGTCAAAGCTTCAGAATGACAGCTAGAAAAAAGCACTCTCAAACTGAGAGTTCAGCATTGGCAGCCTCCATGCACCTTACAAGCCAGAGTTCAGTTAAGCCACTCCACTGAAGGTGCAATTTCACCATGCTCACAGTTTGCAGATTTACCTCTCTCTTTGTACCCCAGGTCTTTTAATATCCTAGTAACGTCCCTGATTTCATAGTTTACATTTTATGGCAAATGTTAGCACTTACCAGGAACATCTACTGAGGTCTGCAAATCTTGTTTCAGGCTCATAATTTCTTTGCACAGCTGAATGTCGTCAATCCTATAAGAAAACAAAATAAGATACTGACCATTTAGTAGGATAACTCCTTCAGATGCAAGAATAGTACAGGGATACACTCCTCAAGGATGCAAAGATTGTAAAAGTGAGATGCTGCATCCATTACCACCTTATATTTTTCTTGCAAGTAGGAAATATATTGTTTGTGCATGTTTAAAGCAATGCACTGCAACCCTTCTCATTTCTGTACAGTGCCAAGCAGTGCCTGGAAAAGGTACTCTGGCACTCAAGGTGCCCCCCTCCCCAAGCTCCTCAGTTTGGCACTACTAAAACTAAAATGAAATTAAATGGTAAAAAAGAAGCTAAGGGAAGGGAATGGAGAAGTTAAGAATATAAAAAAGGGTTAACTACAATTTTTTGGTCGTAATTTTGAATTAAAGTTTTAATTTGTGCACGTGGTGGCGATACTTGACATGTGTAGTGCAATCGTTGCTTTCGTATGTGTGTGCACCCGACTTGTTTTTCCGTTAGAATGTGCACGTTCATGGGGACTTTAATTTATTTTTGATATTTTTTTATTTTATCAAACTTTTTTTTTTTTTACTTAACTTCATTGTTATCACTTGGGGGGGCTTACAAGTCCACTATGTGATAGCACATTGGAGATGACAGGTTCTTTTTAAGGTGACATTAGGGGTCTATTAGACCTTTCCACTTCAATAGCTTTAGCTGGGGAATTACAGCTGCTTGCTGAGGCAGCTGAATGTAAACACAGCAGGCACTGGCTAGGGGCAATAACCAGCCTGCTATTGGCTATTTTAAATTGCAGTAGCCATTAGCAGGCTGGCTATTTTACCCATTTACCCATCCACTACCTGACTGTCAATCAGCAGAGGAAAGAACTTATGATAAAGTTCTCCTTCAGGTTCACCCACCCACTCCTCTGCTGATTGACAGTCAGTATGTGGGTGGGTAAAATAGTCAGCCTGCTAATGGATCCTGCTATTTAAAATAGCCAATAGCAGGCTGGTTCTACTCCTAGCCACTGCCTGCTGTGTTCACATTCAGCTGCAACAGCAAGCAGCTGTCATTCCCGAGCTAAAGCTATTTAAGTGGAAAGATCTAATAAACCCTAAATGTCACCCTAAAGAGAACTTGTGATCTCCAATGTGACATGAGGTGAAGAGAGGGCATGGAGGGCACAGGAGGATCACAGCAGCTGACAACAATCTCTGCTCTCCGCTGGGCACCAGCTGCAGCGGTTTGTGTCCCCTTGGATCCCTGCTTCCTTTACTGATACAGGCAGGGATCGAAGGGGCCACAGAACGCAGCATGCAGCAGGCTCCCAGCAGGGAGCAGAACAGGAGGAGCAGAGCTGATTCAGTGGCAGAGGTGGTGGCTGGGGACAGGGAATGGGGTGACAAAAGCCCAGACTCCAGGACGCAATTTCTAGTCACCATGGCGACCTCGAACCTGGGATTTGTTGAGCCCTCGTTTAAGCTACACATTTTATTTTGCGATCTGTCTCTTTTTTTTATAAAGGCACTAGAATCATGTTTCTGGTACAAAGCTTTTTTTTTTAATTTGTTTTATTTGGCGCTACAAACACACAAAAAAACCACAACAAAGGCAGCCGTGTGAATAACCGAGCCGAAGTTCGGCTGACCCGAAGTGCAGATGGAGTTCCACTCAGCCAAGCCAACATCAGGATCAGCTGATTTGAAGCTCTGGCAGCTCACTCGCTGCCGTTCTCCCCTATTCTCATGGGGGCCGAACTGCAGTAAGTGAATAGTGGCATTCGGCTCGGCTATTCTGCTTGGTACCTCCGAGGTAGCCCCAAAACAAAGTGAGCTGCCTGGGTTGCGTTCCAGAGGCCGAACACTCTGGAACACACTCATTATGGTGTGACTGGGCCCTCACTCCTTTTTCACATTCACTGCTCTGTTTTAGATACAGTACATTTTAGGTGCATTATATATTTGGATGTGCTTCACATGTTTTACCAAACAACCCTATCGGAGGTATTGGGATTTGGGGGTACTTGGACAATGACACACTGACACTTGGGGGCCCAGAACAATGACACACTGACACTTGGGGGTCCTGTTGAGACCTCCGCATCTGCCCCTGGCGAGACTTCCGCATCTGCCTCTGCGTAGAACCTCAGCAGGTTAGCAGTGTATGGTCTGCAGGTCTGCCATGTATTGGTTCTGGTCTGAGGTCTGCCATGTATTGTTTCTGGTCTGAGGTCCGCCGTGTATTGGTGCTGGTCTAAGGTCTGCCGTGTGTTGCTGCTGGTCTGGGTTCTGGCATGTATTGGTGCTGGTCTGAGGTCTGCTGTGTAATGGTGCTGGTCTGAGGTCTGCCCTGTATTGGTGCTGGTCTGAGGTCTGCTGTGAATTCTGCTCACTTTCCAAATTGCCTATATTTATCTATATTTTCAAATTCTCCTATCAGTTCCCCGGCAATTCATCTTTTAGTGAATTGGCCCACTATTTTAAAAATAGTGTGGAGAAATAATTTTTGTAACACAAAAATATTTATGCACGTGGGGCTTGTGGATGGGGCTTGTGGATGGGGCTTGTATATGGGTGGAGCACAAGGGGGCCCCATAATCTTGTATTGCCCGGGGGACCCATGTGTTGTTAATCCGCCCCTGGTAGAGACTTTCAGGATTTAGCACCTGGCCTGAATCTACCAGTAGCTGTTGAATAAAGAGGAAAAAAATCCTCCTTTTAGGAAGCAGTATAACCCATGGTTTATGAATATGATATGCCCTATCCCTTAGTTGATGATAAAGAAAGTTTGATTTTTGCTCTGAAAAAAAATTATAAAATGCAACCCATTTTGGGGGCTATAGTGAGCATAATAAATAAGTTAAATAATTATTTCTAAAAATATGGAAAAGTAAAAACAACAATTAAAATCAAAGGCAACACGAAATCAAGAGAAAAGGCAATAATAGTGATATGTTGCCATAGAATGTGCCATAGAATAGCACAATATATTGTAGAGCATACATGGAAATAGACTAACTTGAACATCTGATAACATGTAACATGTATGTATATTATGATTAATTGGGATTCGGTGGAATATTGAATCACACATTTTAATTTAACTGCAATACTTACTGACAATAGATCCTAAGCTCAATTGTATAGGTTAGGTAACAGTGGGTCTGGTCAGGGCAGAAGGGCATCAGAAGTTTTGGGGCCCCTTATACGGCTTTAGGCCGGGCCCCCCCGCATCACCGCCCCCCACACTGAGCTAGTCACATCAGTTTCTGACAGAGGAGCATACACTCTAATGTGTGTGTGTGTCCACACACCAATACCGTTTTTTTTCCGGTACTCGTCCAAACCCGAAATCGGAAGTCCCATTAAGGAAGCCGGGCGGCGTGTAATGACTCACCACCTGGCTTCCCGATTAGTAGGGAGGCCGTCCTCATGCTTCTTGTCACTAGGTGGCGAGAAAGCATGGAGCCAGCTTTCTGGCTAAACAGGAAACCGAGCGCCGTGTAATGACTCACTGCCCGGCTTCCTGATGTCTGAAGCTTAAGTATCGGGCTAGACATCGGAGCATTTGGGAGAGTACTTGCCCAAATACTCGGTATTGGTGCATCCCTAGTTATTATTATACATTTATATAGCTATGATATATACCACAGTGCTGTACATAGAACACTGAGCCAGCCACACCAGTCTCTGTGCAGAGGAGTTTACACTCTAGTGTCCCCCCTCAGTCACACTATTATTATTATACATTTATATAGCTCTGACATATACCACAGTGCTGTACAGAGAACACTGAGCCAGTCACATCAGTGTCTGTACAGAGGAGCTTACACTCTAATGCAGAATGGCACCAGCTGGACTACAAATCCCAGCAATACATTTATACAGCAATGCAGAACAGTATATTATTTGGACTCTGGGCTTAGTGACGCGCTGGACTCAGGGCTTAGTGACCCGCTGGACTCTGGGCTTAGTGACGTTCTGGACTCTGGGCTTTGTGACGTTCTGGACTCTGGGCTTAGTGACGTTCTGGACTCTGGGCTTAGTGACCCGAAGGACTCAGGGCTTAGTGACCCGATGGACTCAGGGCTTAGTGACCCGCTGGACTCTGGGCTTAGTGACCCGCTGGACTCTGGGCTTAGTGACCCGCTGGACTCTGGGCTTAGTGACCTGCTGGACTCTAGGCTTAGTGACCCGCTGGACTCTGGGCTTAGTGACCCGCTGCACTCTGGGCTTAGTGACCCGATGGACTCTGGACTTAGTGACCCGATGGACTCTGGGCTTAGTGACCCACTGGACACAGGACCCACCTGAGAGTGATCCTGCAGAGCCCACCATAGATGCTACACAGCCCATCTGAGACTCTCTGTGGTGGACTGGTTCAGGGCTGCATCTCCCTCCCAGCTCCTCTTACCTGCTCCTGGTTCCTGCACACCTGGCCTCTGCCGCCGGACTGGCTGGAAGTGGCCCGATGTCACTTCCGGCCGGTCCAAGATCAGAGCAGTGGTGGCGCTGATGGGGTCCCAGCCTGCTCCGAAGCCGCTGGATCGGCAATGCTGGGGCCAGAGGCATAACAAGAAAAATTAGAAACTTCAGGGCCCCGATGCAAGAAACCATGAAGGCCCCCCCAACCCCCATGGGAAGGAGCTGCGTAGAGTTGGTCCGCTGCATGCTGGGAGCTGAGGTTGTTAACGGGGTCCTATTCCTCCTGTCTGGGCACCCCCAAGTGGTGGAACTACCAGAGTCGCAGTTGTGACTGGGCCCTGACGTTCCACCACTTGGGGGGCCCGTTAACCAACAAGGTGCCGACATTGCCTCCTGGGACTACAGCTCCCAGCAGGCAGACACTCAGCAGTTCTTTCCCATGATAGATAATATGGGGGTGTGGGCGATCTCACCAGGGATACAGGCAGTCTCACCAGGGATACAGGTGGTCTCACCAGGGCTCTGCAGGGTCTCAGGTGACAGGAGTGCAGGGTTAGGGCTGCTAACAGCTCACCCAGCCTCTGTGTCCAGGTCGGTCCGCTCTTTCCCCCTCTGCCTGACACCACTCCTAGAGCCCTCCCCCTCCTTCCCAGGGCCCTCAGGTGCAGAGCTGGCCCTGGCAGTGCCTGCAGAGTTGTGGGAGGAGAGAGGGAGGGAGCCAGCGGGCAGGTAAATCCCCCCTGCCACCCCTCCTAATTCGGCGTGACCAGGGCACATGCTTCTCCTGCCCCCCCAGGTTCGGCACTGGTGCCGATTAACCCCTCCCTCTCACTGCCCTGCTCGGAAAAGCTTCGGTCTGTCAGAGCATAGCGCCCGGCAGGCCAGTGCATCGGGCATAGCAGGCCGGGCCACCTACAATCAGGATGATTGAGTGTGGGCACTCTTCTTCTCCTACAGGCGGAACGCCAGGGCCTGGTCACGATTGCGACCCTGGTACTTCCGCCAGTGGCTGGGGCCCTGCGCTGATAGGGCCATGCTCATGTAAGGGTCCCATGCGGGCTACCCCAGGGTGCCCGGGCCCCTTACATTAGTATCAGGCCGTACCCCCCCTGATGACAGCCCTGGGTCTGGCCTGCAGGTGATCAAAGAGAAAATGGTAATAAAAATAAGGTTTACCTGAAATGAATAGCTGAAATGTGACATGCATGTCAGTCAGCAAAATTCGACTCAGCTGATCCAACATCTGGATCGGCTGAGCCGAACTTCCGGGAGGCTACTAGCTGCTGTTTGGCCTATTCTCATAGATACCGAACAGCAGTGAGTGAATAGCCGAATGCCGCTCTGCTATTCTGCTCGGTACCTCTGTGGTACCGAGCAGAATAGAAAAAGGAGAAAAAGCAGAAAAAAAAAGGAGAAAATGATTAGGCGGAGCTGGCAGTGACAGCTAGCTCCGCACAACTGTATTCTATTGGCCAGGACCAGCTGTCATTACAATGAGAGCTTGTTGGAGCCGGCGGTGATATCAAAGCCGGCTCCGACAAGCTCTCATGACAGTTCAGCGTTCCCTGTTCACTAGGTAACCAGGAGATGCTGAACTGTCATTACACACTGAGAACCCGGCGGAGCCGCCGTTCCCCCTTCGTTAGCCGACGGAGCCACTTGGGCCGTGAGTTTGCCCAAGAAACTTTCTGCACAAGCGCCAGCCAAGGCATTGGCCTATACACATACAGCACAGCAATGAAGTAATAAAATGAACTAGGATCACACTAATCCAGCACGTTATTATTCTGAGTTGCCCCACTCAAGTGGCGGCCATATTGAGTGGGGCACGTGAGATTAATAACGTGCTGGATTAGTGTGATCCGAGTTCATTTTATTACTTCATTGCTGTACTGTATGTGTATAGGCCAATGTAGTTGGATCTGTATGTGCGTTATAATTAATCGGAATTAATCGATTAAAGAAAATGTTTATCATTACCAGCCCTAGTGGCAACATTGATGTCCTATTTAGATGGAAGGGTCTTCCAACCTTCGGCAGATGCTGGGAGAGCAATTTAGGACTACCTTGTCTGTGAAATGGTAGCAATAAGGTGGTTTGCAGCCTAATTTAACAATTCAACACCCTCCTCCCTGAGGAGGAAAAAACTATTGTACATGTTACTGTCCATGAGTAAGTGTGAGCTAGATGAAGTCGAGGAAAAAAAACATATACAGCACTATTTGTAAATTCTAACGAAAAAGAAGAGACTCTTCTGGAGAGGGAATTCTTGCGCAAGTCCTTAAGAGCTGGCTTATCAATAAATAAGCTATCCATTGTGTCTCAGAGGATGAATATAGAGGGTACTGACACCCAAGTACATATTGCTTGCCTGAAGAATGTCCAATATATCTGTCATGGCAAGGTGAAAAGAGACAAAACCTATTAAGCTTGCGAAGTCTATTAAATTATTTCACACTGTGGAATCTATGTGATGTTTAGTAGATGCTCTATTATTCAACAAACACTCATTGACTGATGATGAGTAATCAGTCAATGAGTAATCCAGGCAAGGCAGACTATACTTCCAAACCCCAAGCAGCTTAGGGTAGTTTTGGATGTGTTTGGATATAGCACCTGCTTTAGAAGGTCTGAATATTAAGGATGACTAGAGGATTCCAGGGTCAGAGTCTACAAGAGAGGGAACCCTGGACAGATGGGCCACAAGCAAATGCTTGCCATCACCCTACCTGAATATTTGTGTGTGCCATTTAGGAACCTGAATCCATTAGGACTGAATGAATCATATATGCATTAAAATATCTATTACTCTTTCCCTTAGAACGTTCTCTTGACAAGGAGCGTCTGAACTCTGTGCTCTTAGGGATTACCATCAGGATGAGATCTGGATAACCCACTTGCTGCTGATCCACAGGAAACTGCTTGATAAGAAAACATTAATTGTCATCCAGGGCTTCGTGGCTTATAGTGTCAGCCAGGAAATTCTGGGGAGTTCAGCGCTGAATCCTTGATTAGAGGTACCTCTATCAGCAGTGAGCAGTTCCTACATCTATGAGCAGACACTAAATCTATGGAAAAAACATCATCCAGTTGTTCATGGAACTAATACGGAGGTTCCATGGATCTGAAAGGCTTTCTGAACTCCAAGATGCTGAGGACATTTCCCCCCTAATGGACTGTCCCTGACTTTGGACTAAAAGGCTGTTGAAGTGATTCGCACATAGGAATCCTTTATTAACAAGATCACTGGATAGGGACATAGATAACAGTTGAAATAGGCTCGCCAGCTTTAGCCACAACCAAGAATCTCATATTTGGAATCATCCAGAACCACTGGCACAGGGAAGGTTTTCTCTGTTGTCTGAAGAACCCTGTTGGAAGACTCAGCCTCCAATAAGTCTAGTGTCACCATTTGAAATGATCCTGTCGACTTGAGACACCAAGGAATTGTCCTATCAACTTGGGACGCCAAGGGGTGGGATAGAGGCATAATCTGCCTCAGCAAAACACTAGACCACTTGGCTTTACCCTTGGCGATCACTTTTAATTTAGATCAGAGCCTAACTTAAGATGGTTCCATGGACTGCCAGAGTATGAGCATGCTGAACTATCAGCAGGATGTCACTTCAATAGTTGGAATACTTGTTCACTCAAGAAGGCGGTGACTGGATGTAATATTTGGAAAATGACCTAGGATTGTGGCAAGGCCAAAGGGCAGGTAAACAAACCAAAAATTGAACTTTAGAATGGTAAGCAAGACATTTGATGAAGTACAGGTTCACAGGAATGTGAATACACATCTGCCAGGCGCAACATCCTATAGCCAGTTGATGGCTTGAGTGATTGACTATAGTGATTCTATATGCAATATTTGGATCCTGATCCATCTGTTTAAAGTGTTCAAACCAAGACTAGTCTTAAAGTGACATTAAACCCTCAGATTTTTTAACATAAACCAATACTGTAATGTGTGCCTTACTGTAATCCATGGTTGTTTCCCTTCTCTTTGCTGCTCTTCCTTTTAAATCTGTATCTGTTCTCATGCTGGGCAGAACTTCTGTTTTGCAGCAGACTGCCTTGTCTCAGGAATGGATATATGGTGTCTGTGTATAGGTTTGTAACCTGAGACAGCACTACAGGAAGAGGCCCTGAGCTGCAAAGGGAAGTTCTCCCCAAGCATGAGATGACATGAGGATTTAAAAGGAAGAGCAGCAAAGAGAAGGGAAACTACCATGGATTACAGTAAGGCACACATTACAGTATTGGTTTATGTTAAAAAATCTGAGGGTTTAATGTCACTTTAAGTCTCCTGTTTGTCCCACTAGGAAAATGAGAGGCCAAAAAGCTTGATATCTTTGGACAGGAAAAAATTACGAGACGCCATTTGGATATGTGTACATATAACCTAGATCTTCGCTTTCACCAAGGAACCTTGATGGTAATGAATGGACTGAAAGATGAGAAGAAAAACCTGAAAATGTCAGTCTTGAACTCTTAACAGGACCCATGAACATAAACTCTGAACAGTATACGCTCAAACTTTTTTAAGCTCCCACAACCTGACACATACTGGGCAAGTTGGTCAGAGGTGTTGGAAATGCAACAGCGTATACTAATGTACTGATGTCTTTTGAGCTGTAGATGGCGCTGTTGTGGAATGCTGGTCCCTGTGTGGATCCTTATCTGTGATACACACGAAGTTCCTTTTCTTCACAATGTTATATCCATTCATGTAATGTCCTAAGCAAGTATAACTTAATTCAGCATTCCTCAAGATCTCAGTGCTTCATCTGGAAACAACCAACAAGAGAAACCCTTAAAAGAACTTTTGTTTTTCTTGGGAGGGAGTAATCTTGGTTTGTTTAAATGAAGAAAGGAGGATTGTGAATTCTTCCATCCCCTGTGACATTAGATATTGGTGTGTGTGTGTGTGTGTGTGTGGTGAGATCTGTACCAACTCAAGGCAACTGCAGTCCCGGATGAGCAATGCAGCATGATGTCAATTCACTCAGAAACTACCCTGACCCTGAGACCTTATTGCCAGCCAAAAGGTCCGCTTCTGTGTTCTTAGGCCAAGTATGGACTGCCCTGGCAAGTAAGGGTCATTACTGGCCTATGGGTGAGCCAGGGCAAAACTCTGTAGCCGACTGCCATAGGGCTAGAGGGGAAATTGTGGATGTAGCTGCTTGACTGGGCTAGTAATTGACAGCTCATAAAGTACATCACCACTGTTTAAGGCTTCAGACTTCCACCTTTCTGCCTCCTTATTCACTGCTGCCCCTGCAGGGGAAACCTGCACAGCATTATGCAAAGTGATAGAAGGCCAAGCACTGCTTAAAGGTTGTGCAATCCTTGTGATGCATTAGGCTAGCTGGACTCTAAGGCCTCATTCACACTGCCCTACAATATGCTGCGTATATGCGCGTACGCGCGCATTGTCCCATATGCAGCATATGCAAATAAATGGCTCCATACACATAGCTGCATATGGAGCCGTATATTTGCGTAGGGTAAAAATGCGCAAAAACAGAATGGAACTGAGATGCGTCCGGGCAGCGTATTTCTGCGTATTTTACGCACATATACGCACGTATAGTTAATTAAAATTTCTATATGTGCGTAATTTCCAGAATGATGCATTCTGGAATTGCATATGGTGCACGCATATACGCACATATATATGCATTATACAATTTTGCTCTTGCTTTGTGTGTGAATGAGGCCTAATAGCAGGATCTTGCATGTGAGGCAGCTTTATCACAGCTTGAAGAGGACCTTTCATAACAAATTGAGCAGCTTACTAGTCTTTGGGGAGCAGTGCTGGTGATAAGAGAGTTATAATCCAGAAGTTCATGCATTTGCACTCTGAGGCTAGGTTCACACCAAATGCATTGCGGCCGGCTCACTTTTTGGTGGTGCAGGAGGGGGCGTGGTGGGCCATTGAAGTGAATGGCACCGTAGCCATGCCCTTCAGCCACAATGCGATCGGCTGCACGGGATCGCAAGGCACATTGTGCCTGCGGTACGGTGCGATCAAAGTGCTGCAAGCACTATTATGATCGCACCGGACCGCAGGCA
>NW_017307004.1:651736-666750 GCF_000935625.1 Nanorana parkeri
GGAGACTGGGGCGTGAGACTGGGGCGTGAGACTGGGGCGTGAGGCTGGGGCAGTGTAGGCTATTTGGTGCCAGACACCAGCACATGGTGGAGGCGGAGGATGATTTCTCCCTGATGTCAGGTCCTCCCACCCCAGTCCCAGCCGCGGAGAAAAACAAAGGGAGGGACTCGACAAGTGACAGTGCCGACACCAGCAGGAAGCCAGTGTGAATAATGTTCCCGGGTGTGATTTGGGCTGACACCCGAGCACAGGATTCCAAAACCCAGTGTTCTATAAACGTTTGTGACCAGGTTGGAATGTGTGACCGTTCATGTGGTCACACATTTTAACGTAATCCCGCCCAGTTTTTGTGGCGGTGTAATCTGTGCAATAGGTCTCACATTCTGCAAAGTTGGATAGAAGTGACAATTCAGGACCGATCAGCTGTCCCAGGTTCCCCTGCACATACGATCTGCGATGCCAATCTGCCCTAGAAGAGCTGACAAAGTGTTGTAATGCTTGACCTAATGGGCGGTCACACATTCCATCGCCGAAAAACTGGGCGGGTTTACGCTAAAATGTGTGACCACATGACCGGTCACACATTCTAACGTAGTCACAAACGGTAGAACACCGGACTGTCCAGGTGAATCCTGGATGGGTGGCAACTACGTGTCTCTGCGGCCAAAAATCCCTACCCCCCCAGAATTTTTTTTTATTTTACTTACTTGCATTTATTAACTGTTTCCACCAGCCCGCATGTCTACTGCAATGGCCCATGCCTGGGACACAAGGGATTGCATATATATTGTTTCCTTGCCTTCTGGGGCAGGAGGGGGGGGGGGGCATGGCAGTGCCATTAAATTCAATGGCACTGCAGACACGGCCCCCGCCCACAGTACGATTGGCTGCACAGGAACGTGCAGTAATAAAATGCCCTGCGTTCCAATGCGGTGGGATTGCAAAAATTAGTGCATGCTAAAAGTGGTTGGAAATACAGTCCGGCACTTGTCCTCATCTGCATTCATAGGAAATGATAGAATTGCCATTTTCTATCCTGGACAACCCAAGCTATGTAACTGGTGTTGCACTAAGGGGCATTTTTCCTCCTCAGGCAGAGTAAAAAATGTTCTTTGTGCCAAAGCTGGGGGCACCTGGCTAGAGAATGTAATCAAATCCACTGCAACCTGTGTCCACAACTCGGACACCCTTATAGTCCTTGTCCAAAGACTCTGCACAGGGGCAGACCTACCGGTGGTGCAGCCGGTGCGGCCGCCCCAAGGGCCCAAGGCTCGGGGGTGGCCCACTGACAGGGGCGGACTGGACCGGGAGGTAATTGCCATCTTCAATGGCATATGGCACGCTAGGCTGCATGGAGGCTGTCAGTGTGCTCGGCTGCTGCTGTCCTCCTGCTGCGAGGGGTCCATATACCGCCTGCAATGTATATGCACCAAATACAATGCAGGGGGTATACGAAACACACCGCTGGATAACTTCCCTCCCGATGCGGGCACAGTGTCACATGCCCCTCCCCCTACAGACCGTGAGGCTGGGATGATGTCGCGCTCTGGCAGCACTACCGTGCTGCAGAGTATAAAGTAAATCACTAAGTCGATGGGGATGTGGGGGTGCTCAGAAACTGCGTACAGTGCTGTAATTTCATGTAATTAGAGACATGGATTATATTAGGGAACACTGTAATGTTCCCTATAATAATATATTTCTCTATCCCAGTGTTGGATAGAAATATTGCACTTTGTGTAACACACATAGCCGCAATTAACTCCGCAAAGCCCAGAGTCCAGTGTGTTACTAAGTCCTTAGTCCAGCGTGTTACTAAGTCCAGAAACCAGCGCGTTACTAAGCCCTGAGTCCACTGCATTGCTAAGTCCATAGTCCAATTCATATACAATTCTGCATTGCTGTTTAATGTATTGCTGGGATTTATAGTCCCTCTACAGCCAGTGCCATTCTGCATTAGAGTGTAAGCTCCTCTGTACAGAGACTGATTTGGCTGGCTCAGTGTTCTCTGTACAGCACTGTGGTATATGTCATAGCTATATAAATGTATCATAATAGTGTTTGACTGTGGGGAGACATTAGAGTGTAAGCCCCTCTGTATAGAGACTGATGTGGCTGGCTCAGTGTTCTCTGTATAGCGCTGTGGTATATGTCAGAGCTATATAAATGTATAATAATAATAATAGTGTGTCATTAGAGTGTAAGCTCCTTTGGTGCAGAGACCACCGGGGGGGTTGGGGGGGTCAGTGAGATCCGCTTTAGCCACCCTTTGGGAGTGGGAAGGGGGGGCAAAAAGAGATAAAAACTTGCACCAGGGCCCTTTGTTCCTTAGGTTCGCCACTGGCTCTGCATAATCAGCCAGAACTTGTGGCAGAGTTACTGTGTATGGTCAAAGAAGAAGTTGATGCTGGGTCATCTGTGCCAGTACCTGCTCCTCCTGGGACAGTCCCTGCGGTGTCTGTGTCACCCCACTGTGTTTCTGAATCTGTGTTACCCCCTGTCTGTCCCCAGAAGTTTGGTGTCAAAATCCCCTGTGTCTGATCACAATATGTCTGTCTCTTCTATGTTGGGGGAGGCTGCAAGGGGGCAGAGTCGGCTGGGCCCAAGCATTTGCTGAATACTCTTCAGCGGTGTGGGAGGGTATCTGACAAGGTCTCTGGGGTGGTAAGGGATGTGGAGGTTGGTGGAGTGGGTACCCCAACAAAGGGTGGAGATGGTGGTGACTCTGATTATGCTCTTCCTAAAGAGGATATAGAACCTACCCTGGAGAACCGCCTTGGGTTTTTTTCTGAGGGGGAGAAGGAGGCGGTAAATTCTGGTTTGGAGTCCCCCAATAGATGAAGAAGCCCAGAGTGTGCTTAAGCGCTCTGGATCCTCTTTTGGGAGTTATCAGGCTAAGAAATGGCTGCCTCAATCACCCTAATGGCATTTCCCACTCTAATAAAGTTGGCAGTATAAAACCTGTAAGAGCTCATAATATGTCTTATTTTTGCTCAGCGAGACTGATGCTGATGTTTCTGCAGGAGACCAGGCTTAAGCAGACAGGCTGTCTGCTAGGCTGTAGCCTAGCAGACATCCACCATGCAAAGTGGGAGTGGAGGCATGGCCCCTCCTTCTGGTCTCTTTGGCTGAGCCTTATGGCGTTATATTTTTACTGGTAGCGTGTCGGCGGGTAATTGAGGTAGAAACTAGGAGATGCATGGTTTTAAACAGGAAATGCCTATTTGCAACAATCAGGCCTTTTCTTTTTACAGCCCAGCAAGTTGTCTTTGGAGGTGACTTCAACGCCATTACTAGGCCCAAGGACAGGAGACGCTTCAGATGCAAGCTGGGCTGTGAAAGCGTTTTTCTAAATGCAATAGTTAGGAAAGCATGTCTGGTGGATGTGCACAATAAGCACTGCCCAGATGACAAGGGGTTCACTTTTCAGAGAGGTAGTAGCCAGAAAAGAATACAGTAGAGTTCCACAAGTGAGGAGAGATGGGACCGGAAGCCGTATTAGATGGAAGTCATCTGTATAAGCTCTATATGCCAATCTGTAAAAAGAGAGGCATTGTTGTTTGGTGAGTCCTAGTCTACTGGGGAGAGGTGTTTGGGCACTGGAGCACTTTGATTCACGGTGGCGAGATTTAACTTTTTTTGAAGAGTTTTAGAACTGTTACACCATGGATTAATCTTCATTGATTATACACCTTGTCACATGGACTTTCACATTGGTGTTTATTTTATGTAACACATGTTTAGTGTCTGCAACGCCTTTCTTATTATTATATTGTGTTGTATATTTTGGGTATATTGAATTAAAGGCTGCAGTGATATAGCACATTGTACAGTGGTACCTCGGTTTACGAACGCTTCTGTTCACAAACAATTCGGTTCACGAACAGGAAGTTGGGCAAAATGTTGCCTCCATTCGCGAACGCTGCATCGGGTTACAAACACGACCGCAGCCATCGTTGGCGCTCTGACAGGCGGTCATGGCTTCCTTTACTCGAGATCGCTGTCGCAGACAGAGCTGTGCACACTTACTGTGAAGCTTTTTTGTGTGCTTTTTAGTAATGAAGGTGACAAAAATGTGCAGAGCGTTAATGAAGGTGACAAGAACGTGCAGAGCGGTAATGAAGGTAATCAGAAAGTGTAGAGCAAGAATGGTGGTAAAAAGAAAGTCCACCGCAATAATAAAGGTAACAAGAAAGTGCAGAGCAAGAATGGTAACAAGATGGTTTTGAAAAAAAAAAACATTGGATTGAAGAAGGAAATTGTAGAAAATCATGATCGTGGTATTCGTGTGACTGATATGGCCTCAGAGTACAAGATGGCGAAGTCGACCATTACAACTATTTTGTTTTCAACGTTTTTATTGTTTTCCATAAGATCTTTCAAATCCGGCTTTTAACATATGTATCCAAATCAGCAAATTCAATATTTCTCAAATCAACATTAACTTTAACATTAGTTCCCCGCATCACCCAGCACTTACTTAGGCTAACGAAGCTATCGCCGAAAGAAAAGAATGGGGGAAGACCAGAAGCGTTATTAACCTTCTGCTTTTTTCCTGCCCCCCTTCTGCTCTCGGGGCACGCCCTCCCATTCGGTCACTTCCAGCTTTGGGGGAGCGGGGTTTCTCAAAGAAGGTAAAGCCACTTTCGCTAAATGTGAGCTTATGGAAAACATTTTGGTATACAAAACAAGAAAAACACACACTAAGGGGGGGAATTTATAAAAATAAAACTATAAAAAAAAAGGGGGAAGGAGTCTTATTATCTAAAGAAGATAAAAACATAACCTAAGAGATTATAGTTTCCAAGGAGCGGCATAAATATGCTCAAGCCGAAGCATCAGAGATAGTGGTATAAGCATTTGAGATCTCTTGGTATTTCAACCACGGCGCCCATATTGCCTCGAATTCTGCGTATTTATCCTGCAAGATGCTAATTAATTTCTCATGGATCATGATCCAGTTCACTTTAGACAACCCCAGAGAGAATGGGACCTTTTCGGCTTACCAGGACCGATCTATTGATATCTTAGCCGCCAGAAAAATAAGGAAACCAGTTTGCTCTGCGTTCCAGAGATGTCCGGGATTGATTTATTAAGTAGAGTATACTGTGGGTCTCTGGGGATAGGAGTCCCAAGAATCCTAGAAAGCAGTGCAAACAACTTGTTCCAAAAAGGTCGTAGTCCTGGGCACTGCCACCAAACATGTAGCATAGTGCCTTGCTGTTTACAGCCCCTAAAGCAGGGGTCAGCAACCTGCGGCTCTGGAGCCGCATGTGGCTCTTTCATCCCTCTGCTGAGGCTCCCTGTCCAGGGGCGGAACTACCCCTGGGGCCTCGGGCCTGAGGCTGTAGGGGGGCCCAGTGAGGTCCGGTCCTGGGCACCCCCCCCTGGTGGAATATGTGACAGTGCAGGGTCCCGCGCTGCCGTCGGGCGTCTCAGTAAGGGGGCAGGTCTTGTAACTCACCTCACAGGCGGCGGGAGAGGAGAAGTGTGTGTCACATGCCCCGTCCCCTGCAGTGCACACCATCTGATGGGATGCTGGCTGTGAGGCTTGGCAGGTGAGTCCGAATGAGGAGCAGGGGGGGTGCGTTACTAAGCCAAGAGTCCAGTGCGTTACTAAGCCCACATATACCTTTATACACGCTATACATAGCATAAAGGAAAAAAACGATGTATGCCGTGTTATCTTCATTTTAGATGTCAAAAGGGTTTTGTGGCTCCCGGTGTGTTCTTTTCTGTGGGAAACGGGTCCAAATGGCTCTTTGAGTGCTTAAGGTTGCTGACCCCTGCCCTAAAGCATAACGGACTGAAGCCTGGGCCCATCTTCGCTAACTTTGCTGGCACAAGATACCATCGAGAAAAAACCTTGTAGTTGGCTTCTGAAAGAGAAACATTTAAGAGTCCCTTAGTTGTTCTTTTAGAACACTGTTGCCATTCTTCTGGGGAGAGTGGTGTCCCTATTTCTAGTTCCCAGGCCACCATATAGGCCGTTTTAGTGAATGGTCCTAGTTGGGCATCGTAGATCAGGGACGTACCTCCCCTTTGACATAACCCACCTAGGCACCACCGTTCATATTGTGTTAACAGCGGGGCTCCAGTCTCGGGGATGTGTAGGGTGGATAAAAAGTGATTGATTTGTCTAAATCTGAAATATTCAGAGTGAGGCATTTTGAGGGTGTTTAAACAGTAGTGGTATGAGATTGGTTTATGAAGTTTAATAAAGTCCCCAATCCTATACAGTCCTTTGTCTGTCCACCATTTAAATGTTTTTAGCTGTAGTCCTGGGATAAAATTGACATTTTCAAATAAAGGCGTGAGGGGGGTGTATGTAGAGACCATCCCCTCCTTCTTTCGTATCTGATCCCATAAGGCAAGAGAATGTAGTAAGATTGGTGCCAGAGTCTTTGGCCTCTGCTTAGGTTTCATCCATTTAAGAGCCTCAATAGAGGGGCCTTTATGTGAACTTACTTCCAGCTAAGGTTACATATAGCAGCATATCGTCCGCGAACAAGGCACATTTATGTTCCTCTAGGGCGCATTTTATCCCTTTGATATCTACGCTATTGCGAAGTGATATTGCCAATGGTTCGATTGCTATAGCAAATAATAATGGTGAGAGGGGGCATCCCTGCCTAGTACCCCTTCGAATTTGGATAGGGTCTGACAGATAGCCTTGTAGGCGGATCTGAGCTGATGGGGAAGAATAAAGAACATTTACAGAGCTAAGAAATTTAGGCCCAAAACCCCAGGATTTAAGAAGTTGTAACAAGTATTCCCAGGACACCGAGTCAAATGCTTTTTCCAAATCTATAGATAGTAGCATACCTTGTTGGGGAGGGGAGTCATCCCAAGGGTGGTTAAGCAGAGTGATTAAATCTAGGGCTCTTCTAATTTGGTCTGGGCCTTGTCTTCCTCCAATGAAGCCTACTTGATCTCTGTGTACAGTATATAAGTATATAACAACCTATAAAGCTATTTAGTCTATTAGCGTAGATTTTAGATAGGAATTTTATATCGTTGTTTATCAGATTATTCTAGTTAGGAGTCCATCTTTTGCCACAGGTTTGATTTTAGAGTGCTTTTTACATGTCCTGTCTATGGTGGAGTCCAATGCTAGATTGGAATCTCCAGCATAAATGATTATGCCCTCAAAATATGGAGACAAAGATCTGAGCATAGCGATAAAGAAGGATATCTGGGCTGTATTGGGTGCGTAATATGATATAAAGGTGAATAGCTTATTATCAATACACCCTTTTAACAGTATATATATCGTCCTTCTGGATCTCTAACTTCCGCCCGGCAGATGAAAGCCACTTTTTCAGAAAAACAGATAGCCACCCCCTTGCTTCTCTCCTTCACACTTGCTAGATAAAACCTCAGAAAGTGCTTATAGAGGGAGGAAGGGGGGCAAGAGGCTAAAAAGTGAGTCTCCTGCAGTAGTAATATATCAATATGATGAGAATGGTAATTTTGGAAGGCCTTCCTTCTCTTGACCAACATATTCAGGCCCTGGGTATTGTGGGAGGCTAATATTAAGGATTTATTACCTACATTTGGCACCATTATGGGTACCATTAGTTATGCTACAGCTAGACACTCTCCCCTTATCTTTCAGTTGATAGACCCAGAGCAAGAGTTTTTGGGATCGTTTGGAGACTGCTATAGAAATGGCAATAAGTGATATCAGGGAAAAAAAAGGAAAAAATAAAATAAAAAGGAAAATGAAAAAAAACCATGAAGACACATAACACACATGACAAACAAACAATCAATCAGGAGAGATTCTCCCTCCTCCTTATCAACTTACTCAAACAATCTAAGTTGAATGAGAATTTGGTCTAAGCCCGGGGTAGTCCCCTGGAGCTAGAGCAAACAAGGGCGCACGGCCTACTACGGCGGCCAGGGGCCTCCCTCCCCTAAATAATTATAGTAGCTTAACAATAGCATATTTCATAGCATTAACGTTTGCATATAAAATTTTTCAGTTTTCAGTGGTTTCTTCAGAGACTTGTAGATTTGATAGAGGCCTTGATGGTGATTTTTTCCATAATGGGGAGATGGGTAATATCCCCTGATCTTGTGGTGAGGTGTGGACCATTGGCTCTTTTTCCATCAAATTGATTCCTAATTGTGGAAGCAATTTTTCACCTTCACATAAGTTTTTAATAGAGTGAGATTGGTCATTATAATTAAACACTAGGCGAAATGGGAAGGCCCATCGATATTTGACACCCCATTTGGTCAGGGCTGCTAAGAGCGGTTTCAGGGAGCGCCTTTTTTGGATGGTCGTTTGAAGAATAAAGATGCCATCAAAAGAGTTGATGTGGCAAAAGGAGTAACGATGTTAACCAAACAGAGGACACAAGTACTGGAAGAGATGGAAAAACTTTTGTTAGTGTAGTTGAATGAGAAACAGGTGGCAGGTGCTAGCGTTAGTGAAGCTAAGATCTGTGAAAAAGCCAGACAATTGCACAGGGATTTACTGCAACAAAACCCCTCTACAAGTTCATCTAGTGATGAATTTAAAGCCAGTAGAGGGTGGTTTGATAAATTCTGCAAGAGAAGTGGCATCCACAGTGTGATCAAACATGGTGAGGCTTCCAGTTCTGACAAGGCCGCTGCAGAAGCCTACAAGAAAGACTTTGCGGAATTCATGAAGCAGAAGCATACGTCGCTCAACAAGTGTTCAACTGTGATGAAACAGGGCTCTTTTGGAAGAAGCTGCCGAACAGAACCTATATCATGCAGAAGGAAAAGGAACTGCCCATGAAGGACAGATTGACCCTTTTGCTGTGTTCGAACGCAAGCGCCGAACTGAAGATTAAGCCACTACTGGTGCACCATTCCCAGACCCCTCGTGCATTCAAGGAACAGAACGTGAACAAGGCCAGACTGCCTGTCATGTGGAGGGCCAATGCGAAAGCATGGGTCACAAGGCAATTGTTCATGGAATGGCTGCACGAGGTGTTCGCACCCATCGTTAAAAAATATCTTTCTGACAACCAACTGCCTGAAAGGTGCCTTCTTCTGATAGACAATGCCCCGGCACATCCTCCAGCCTTGGTGGATGATATGGACGCTGAGTATGACTTCATAAAGGTCAAGTTCCTCCTCCCCAACACAACACCTCTTGTGCAACCCATGGACCAGCAAGTGATCTGCAACTTCAAGAAGCTGTACACAAAGGCGCTCTTTACCAGGTGTTTTAATGTCACTGAAAATACGTCCTTGACTCTGAAAGAGTTCTGGAAGTGTCATGGCGCACGGAGGCGTCCCTCACATGACAGCCGCAGTGTGTGGAGACACCCCTCTCTAGATCTCCTGGGACCACAGACACATTCCCAGCGTTTCTCTGCTGTGGCTATGCCTCGGAAGCATTGTTCTGTGCGTCATCATGCGTGCGTTTCAGGAGCTGCGCTAGTCACGGCGCCGGGGCCATCTCCCTTGGTGGTGTCACATGCGGGGAATCCTGGTGTGACGTCTATAAGCCCCAATAGAGATCCAGCATGCACAGCAACTGGCAACATGCAAAAACTTGCTTCCTCCCAAGGAACACAAGCCTTCAGCAATACAATGAGCACCTCCCTAACTCCACCTCTGTTTCCACAAGAACAGGGGCGTTGCCTCCAGTCCTGGGCTTTAAAACCTCACAACACTACTAGCTCAGTGCTAGGTTATTCTGAAGCCCTGCTCACAGAGACTCAGCGTTTGTTCCTGCATCTTCGTCCCCTGGTCCTGCATTCCTACCCCCAGTTTTGGACTCCCGGCTACCTGACCCTCGGACTGTTTTCTGGACTACTGATTCTACGCTGCCTGTCCTGAACACGGAACTCCTTTACTAGGGCTTGTCTCACCCCTCTGGACTTTGTATTTAGACTGTTTATCTCACCTGCTTCCTGCTACTGGGATCCAGACCTGGCGCAAGGGGCTTGGCACTGCGGTACGTGACAGGAAGAAACATTTCTATGTCCTCCACTGTATCAACCTCATTCACAAAGCCTGGGAAGATGTCACGTGCAGGACCTTAAGCTCAGCCTGGAGGAAACTGTGGCCAGAATGTGTCACTGAACGTGAGTCTAATGCACAGGTAGTGGTGGAGATTGTGTCCATGGGCAAGACTATGGGTCAGGACGTCGATGGTGCAGGCATTGAGGAGCTTGTTGAGGACCATAAGGAGGAGCTGATGATGCAAAAACTTGCTGAACTCCAGGGGGAGCAGCAGAAGGCGCTTGTTGAGTAGCATCCCACTGAGGAAGAGGAAGACAGGGAGGAGGTTAGCAGTGATGTTATAAAAATCCATTATGGAAAAATAGAATGAGTGCCAGGATTTCTTTGAGAAGCACCACCCCAACATAACTGTGACAAACAGTCTTGAATCTGATGAACGACAACATGGTCTCTCATTTCCGGAGGGTTATGCAGCGCAGGAAATTAGACAGATTTTTCGCCAAAATTGACCCTGCAGCTAAGAGACAAAGAAGAGAGGAAACCCCGGAAGGAGATCTACTTCCTGTCCTCCACGCCAGAAGTCGTCCCAAAAAAGGTTAGTGTTCACTGTTTTTGTACTGTACTGTAATTTGTGTCATATTTTTGTGGTTAAAACATTTTTTTACATATGGTTCTGAACGGATTTAACCTCATTTACATTGAACCCTATGGGAAAATTTGATTCTGTTTGTGACCAAAATCGGTTCGTGACCACGTTCGTAGGGGTCCGAATGGATTAACCTTATTTACATTGAACCTTATGGGGAAATTTGATTTGGTTCGCGACCAATTCGGTTCGCGACCAGAATCGCGGTACCAATTAAGTTTGTGAACCGAGGTACCACTGTACTATATCTCTTTGGGTATTGCAGGTCTGTAGCGCTGAGTTGGGTGGTAATATTTATGTTTTTCTACACACTATTTGGTTTAAAACACAGAGGGCAGCCGATTGAATAACTTAGCCGTAGTAAGTTGAGCCGAATGTCGTTATTCACTTCAGCTCAGTACGGCTGATTTCAGCTTACATCGGCTAAAATCAGCCGTACATTGGCTGCCTTCGGTCAGCCGAACATGCAGAGCCATTCGAAGTGCAAAAGCCGCTCGACTTAGCCGATCCAACATCTGGATCGGCTATGCCGAAGCTCCGGCAGTTCACTCACTGCTGTTCACTCCTATTCTCATGGGGGGCCGAACAGCAGTGAGTGAATAGCCGAATGCTGGCATTTGGCTCGGCTATTTTGCTCGCTACCTCAGAGGTAGTGAGCAGAATAGAAAAAAAATGTAAACAAAAAAAAAGTTTTACAATTATTTAAGTGAATGTAAAAAAAAAAGAAAATAATAAAAATAATTTTTTAAAGAAAAGAAAAAATTACCTGGGGACGCTGGTCTGTTAATACATGACGACAGCTGGGCGGAGCTAGCGGTGACATAAAGGCGGGCTCTGCCCAGTTGTTGTTGTTTAATGACAGACCAGCGTCCCCAGGTCATTTGAGGATGCTGGTCTGTCATTATGTAACGACCGCTTAGCTGGTATAGTGTTTCAGGATCTCAGCGGCGGAGTTAGGAAGATCTAACATAGGGTATGGGGTGGAATGGCAATTCAGTCTTGGACCTCTGGCGTCTCTCACAACTAACGGTGAGTTAGAGGTCCTCGCATCATAGGCCGTTCGTTAATGTAGCGTCACAGTAGTGGCTATTACGTCATAGACCACACTGTGAATGAGGCATGAAATAATAAGTGGAGATGAACTGGTTATGTGGCGTTTAGAGTAATAGATAGTAAGGTAGTCCTTTATCAGTTCCTACAACCTCCCTAGTCCCAGGTACAAGCAAGGAGCGGAATGCACAGCGTTTGCCACCAAATCCCTTGATACAGTCTCTCCCGTATGGGGACACGTCACTAGAGGACTGCAGGGGTAACTGCAGAGTACTTGCGGTTTTGCCGGTATGGAGGCACTGGTGGGAATCCAATCTGTAGGCTGGCGTGGTGTGGAGCTGTCCTGGGGTAGACAGAGGTCCAGGCTGTAGGATGTTGTCCAGGTGTGAACAGGTGTCGAGGTGAGATGGTCTCCACAGGCAGGACGAGGTGTTGCCGTAGCATGGGGTCGGGGCGACTCCAGAGTGCAGGGTCAGGTACGGGGTTAGCAGGGCGTTCGATCCGCAATATTGGAACGCCCTACTAACCCGGCGGCTGAGTTTAAATAGCCATTGGGCGCGGGAAACCAAGGAGTGACGTCACGCCACTTCCGCGTTCCAGGGTGGAACGCTACGGCCGACGTCTCAGTGAGGGAGCGTGACTGCGGCGAGCCTCTTCCTGGTGCGTTCCACTGTGGAACGCACTCTCACCGGCCGCCGTCCCCGGAACTCCTTACACATTACAGTACAACATTTGGGCGAAGCGAGCCGTGACATCTCGGCTGGCTTCGCCCAGCTGTTGTCATTTACGGGGCGGAAAGATCTAGATCTTTGAGTAATGCATTAGAGGTACAAATTAAAACCTAATGGGATATTTCCATTTTGGAATGTTACCTGAAAGAGAATATTATTGTAGGGAGATTGAGGTGGGATGTATCTCCCCAGAATGGTTTAAGAGATGCCATCAGAGGACGAGTGGCTGGAGTTCTTTAATATGTCTGGTAGAGAGCTTCAGTCCCTCATTTTGAAGAGAAAGAAGAAAAAAATTATGAATAATTTTTGGAGGGTAAAATCAAAGATTTAATTAGGGATGTTGGAGCCGATACAGACCCAAATGCAGCCCTGGTGAAATCTGTATGCAGCGCTATTGAGATCGTACTCAGCCCTGGTGAGATCTGTACGTAGTCTGGTGACATATGTACGCAGCCATACTAGAAGTTCTGAATATTCCCATAGAACATACCCTGGGGGATAGGGAACAAGAAAATAGTGTAGTGTCTCTTAATCAGCAGTGGAGTTTAATTTCTGATTTTCATTTGCAGTCAGGGCTGGATTTCCCACAAGGCCACCGAGGCCCGGCCTTGGGGCAGCAGGGAGTTGAGGGGCAGCAGAGCTGTGGAATTCCTATCGCTTGACGCCCGGGGCATGGATTTCCGGGAACCGAGTGGGTAGTTTTTTTCTACATCGGGTAAGCAGGGCTAAATGTAGAGCAGGGAAGCTGCAAGATCACTTGTAATTAGCCTGCTCGTCTGTCCTCCCCCGCCGCCACCCCTCCATGGTCCGCCCCCACTTCCGGCTGCCTTTGTCCCTACTGTCAGCCTCCCTCCCCGCTGTGATTTTCGGGGTCCCCTGCTCTTCTGGGGGACCCGGGACCACGGCAAGGTAATTCAGGATGGGGAGCAGAGCAGAGAACTTCTGTTCTCCGCTCTGCTCCGTGTTAACACTGAGACTAGAACGCTGAACTCGCAGCCTTCCTATCTCAGCTGTCAAAGGAGATCCAGCTCAGTACTGTACTAGAACTCCTGTATTGGAGGTGACAGGTTCAACAAAGAGAACATGTCACCTCCAAATTCTATCACACAGGGGCTTGTTAGCTCCTGTGTGATAGCAAAGATAAGTGAGAAAAATCAAATAAAAATGTACACAAATTTTAATTAATAAAAAGCAAAAAAATTATAAAATAAATATACATTTAAAAAAAGTAAAAGATAATAAATAATTTAAAATTAAAGAAATAAAAAAAAGTAATAAAAAAAAATAAAAAGTGATAAAGTAAACCAACCCTGCCCCCCCACCATCTGGTTGCCATTCTCCGTTGGGGGGAATTTAACGGGACGGTGGGCGCATTGGGGAACCTGGCCTTTGGGCAGCAGAGAGAGTAAATACGGCCCTGTTCACAATGTAAAGTAGAATATATTTTCCATAAACACTGGCATATACTTAGCGCGGACAGTGTTTTGGGACCTGTTATCTCGAAGACTCCTGGTTTTATTTACAGAAAAGTGCCCAATTTTGGAGACAGGATAGTAAAGGTACTCAACCATGCAGAAAGAAAAATGTTATTTTTTGAACAAGATGGTTTCTTTTCTTGTGGTTGGAGTAAGGCATGCAGGATAAGCAGTGAATAAGAGTGAATAAAAGATCTCGCACAAACTTTTTTGCTCAAACCACTAGGAAAACGTCTGAGATTAGGGATTTTATCACATGCAACTTAACACACGTGGTATATGTTTTACAGTGCCTGAGCGGTTTGTTGTATGCACAAAAAGACAAATAAGAGAGAGAATAGCTGAACACATGCAAAATATTGTTACTGGGTTTAGACAACATAGTATTTTGCTGCATTTTAAACAGGTGCACAATAGGGATCCCTCATGCCTTCAGTTTTGGGGGGGTATAAGGTATATCCCTCCTGGAGGAGTTCAAATAGAATAAGAGACTTCTCCAGGAGGGAGACAAAGTGGATTTATAATTTGAATACTCTGAATCCCAATGGATTGAACATTGAGATTGAAATTAATTGCTGTATCAGTGATTATTGATGTTAAGCAATAAGAACGCATTTTATTTTCTCCTTTGGCTGTGTATATTATAAGGATTATTATGTGGAGGGTCTCAGCTGGGGCAGAAGTGGAGGGTCTCAGCAGGGGCAGAAGTGGAGGGTCTCAGCAGGGGCAGAAGTGGAGGGTCTCAGCAGGGGCAGAAGTGGAGGGTCTCAGCAGGGGCAGATGCGCAGGGTCTCCCCAGGGCAGCAGGGGCAGATGCGCAGGGTCTCCCCAGGGCAGCAGGGGAAGATGTGCAGGGTCTCCCCAGGGCAGCAGGGGAAGATGCGCAGGGTCTCCCCAGGGCAGCAGGGGAAGATGCGCAGGGACTCACCAGGGCAGCAGGGGAAGATGCGCAGGGTCTCACCATTGCAGTAGGGACAGATGTGAGGGCTTGTGGCGGTGTAAGATGTGAGGGCTGGTGGAAGAGCTGTGTAACGTGTGGGCAGGCGCTGTAAACAAGCGCCATTGTCGTTCCCCAGATGGCTGCCGTGAGGTCCCCAGCAAGCGCGGGACCTTACAGTAGCCAAAACAATAAAAAAAATGTAAAACACCATGCCACCTCCA
>NW_017307004.1:667601-669347 GCF_000935625.1 Nanorana parkeri
GGCATGGAACTCTGGGACCAGATCTCATGTTTTAGCACTATTCCTGTCTTAAGCTCCAGTGATTTCATCCATCATCTTCCACCCTACCCAAAGTACAGTAGCTCCTATCCCAGAACATCTGCATTGCCTCTCAGTGACAGTTACATTTATGCATAATTTAACCTTTTATAGTTCATTTGGAGTATGAAGTACACTTCTGTTTCATTCAGTCATATGTGGTTCTTATGTAGTGAACATTTCAGAGACTTTAGCAAAATTTGGCCAGGATGCTGCTACATTGTAGTCTGCATCCCTGACTGCAAGAATGAGGACCTTTCAGAAAGAAAGAGAAGGATCAGATCAAAACGAAGCAGATAAGAGAAGTTAATTGTTAGGGTTTGCATACACTTTAAAAAATAACTGGATACATTTGAGAATCTGGCACAGGTAGCCTATCTGATGACAAATTAGCTGTGTTGTGACTACTTTAATATACACAAAACAAAACCCTAAAACTATTTTGATGTGAAAGTTTTATCCATATGGTAAGGGGGCGAAGAATGTGATGCATAGGTCAACATCAGTGAGTTGTCAGAAGAAATGATGCACATGCCAAGTATCTAACTGAATCACCAGCATATTATCAATTTAAAAACAAAGTAACTTCCTACTTATAGTTAAAGGAACATTATGATACAGAAAATATGTAGTTTCATGTTTAGACCTCAAACACACATAGCTGACCACTTTATTTTTAGTATATGCCGTGTTGTATCTGCTGTCACAGCTCATTCTATATGTACTGCTAGCCACAATGAGGATAGATATCAGAAATATCTCATTCTGCAGCAATAATTGCATTAACAAACCCTGCCTTCACCCCAAATAGGTAAATTTACACTGTAATTGCTTTCTGTTAAAATATCACATCATACTAATCACTATTACAATAAGATTCATACATTCAATGTTCTGCTTATTGTGGAATTTAGACAAGACCACATATCTTAACGGTAGGATAACGAGGATGTTTATTAGCTCAATTGTGAGGGACACTCTCCTTGCATTTTCTACAACAGAGGTATTTATACAGTTCAGGAAGCACATACACAGTTGGTCAACACAAGTTAAAGACATCAGGAAGGCTTTAATAGCATAACTAATCAGAACAGGTTGCCAAATGTGGCATGTTCACCTATAGACAACAAAGCAACGAACACACCTTTGTACTACCAGATGGTCATTGTCATAAAACCTTTACACATTCCTGTTGTAGTTACCCCAAGCGGTCTTGGAGGGTTCATGACATAGGATTGAACCATATACTGTTTTACGCTAATTACAGATAGGAATGTATGGATCTTCATTTGATATTCAGGATACAGACTGAATTCCTTATCACTATTCATATTATTTGAGAAACTTTATTAGAAACATTTTAAGTAATGGATACAATTTAAAGGGACTGCATTGTGCTAAGCTTGCATACAAGCCTGAGTGCAATGGCAAAATATCCCTGGAAATTGTCAGATGAGCTGAAACATATCTGGCTATTGTAGCGGACCATTATTTATCTAAATACCGTATATGCCAGCGTATAAGACGGGTTTTTAGACCCAAAAACACTGTCCGAAAATCGGGGGTCGTCTTGTACGCCGGGTATACTGTATGTAGCTTTGGCTACATACAGTATACCGCGCTGAGCCAATCACGGCAAGCTTTGTATTCATTAATACAAAGCCTGTATTAATGAATACAAAGCCTGTA
>NW_017307004.1:669606-676284 GCF_000935625.1 Nanorana parkeri
CGGCTCAATAGATCGGGAGGTGAGCAAACACATGCCGGTGTTCGCTCACTTCTCGATCCTGTCACGGCTCTCTGCCGTGACAGGGGAGGGGATGGATTCCCCCCTCCAATCCGCCAGCGCTGACTGGCGGAACGGACGGGGGAGGGGGCGGGTACAGCTGGCTCTGCCTCTATATATGAGGAGCCAGCTGTCACTCACGCAGCTGGGCTTAGGGTGACGGGAGGACGCTAGTTTGTGTCATCCAGTTACCCAAAGGAGAACTATGGGAAAAAGCCCAGACCCCATAGTTCTCCTTTAATGAATACAAAGCCTGTATTAATGAATGCAAAGCCTGCCGTGATTGGCTCAGCGCTGAGCCAATCACGGCAGGCTTTGTATTAATGAATATGAAGCCCAAAACCTATATATTAACACAAAAAGTAGGGGGTCGTCTTATACGCCGAGTCGTCTTATACGCTGGCAAATACGGTATATATATTACATATAAATACCATGTTATTTCCTTTTTAAGAGCAATGCCGCTTTAAGACTGTATGTTGCTACAGAGACTTGATTGGCTCAGCTCTCAGCAGTACTGAGGTGTTTGTGGGAGGAAGAGACAGTGGATGTTATGCTGCACTGGACTACACACAGGAGGCTTTGTGACCTAGAAGGAAAAGAGGACTGAACCCTCTTCTCAGAACGTGCTCAGATCGGCAAGGTATTTGCCACTGGCTGGATGTAGTGTGAAGTGTTGCCTGCTAGTCATCTCAGGAGAGAGATAAAACCTGAGGTGTTTGCAGATGATCACTGTCTGCTGAACAGTATCTGTGATTCCAGTGTCTGAGACTGTCTGCTCTCCTACTGAGGGATCCTGCTGAAAGATTCTTCTACAGTGTGTGAAACGGTCCATGAACTGGCAAGGGGATCCAGGGACTTCTGTACCAGAAAGAGACCTTGCCAGCCCTTTCCTGAGTGATTGGATTTTACAGAGACGTGCTGCAAGCATCGCTACTGCTACTGTGTGGCACAGGCTGCTGCTGAAACCTGAAAGCTGTTGGCTGGAGAGGAGAAACCACCGACGCAGGGAATTACAATCTAAGCTGCAAGAGTGGTGAGAGGCCATTGGCCACAGTGATTATCTGTTTAAACTAGAGGTGCACCGAAATGGAAATTTCAAAACCGAAATAAAAAAAATTGTCAGGCCAAAACCGAAAATATTTTTTATTTGAAATTTTTTCACATTTTTTAATTTATTTTTTATAAACTTGTAATTTTTTTAATATTTATTTTTTATTTCATTTTTATTAAATATTTTTACTCTTAGGGGCTTCGGGGAAATATTAAGGGTTAGACGTCTGATATTTCCCTTTTTTTAAAATAGAAAAAGAGATTAGGGACACAAAGTCCTCAATCTCTTTTTCTGCAGCCCCAGTTATCAATGAACAGGAATCCTCTGAGTGTTCCTGTTCATTGATAACATGAGGACATAGTGTGTTTACTATAACCACAATCATGTATGAACAGGAGGTGATGTAGATCACTTCCAATTCATTCATAATTGAGGATATAGTACCCATACCATGTCCTCAATTATCTACAATGTAAGAAGAGGAATCACCAGCACTCATAAAGAGTCACTCTTTATGCCCCGATGAAGAGACCCTGCACGGTCTCGAAACGTTTGCTCTTGTGATTGTGTGACGTCTATGTCCAATAAATGGACATGTTGGAGTATTCTACTGAGTGCTGGTGATTCCTCTTCTTACATTGTGTCTGCACGGTGCCATCCGTGTTCATCACTACAAGCACCATCGTTTATATAGGCCTGGATTGCTGCAAGGTGTGCGGAGGATTTCCCCATCTATCCACTCAATTATCTACAGACACTCAGTGATCACTGCTCACTGGGTGTTTGTACCACTCTCCTTACTGAAAGCTGTCACAGGAGGCTGAGCGAGCAGTGCTGGGAGGAGAGCTCAGTCTCCTGTGACAGCGCGGGCTGTCTCCGCCCCCACAACGCTCTGCCGGACTGTGACAGGAGGCTGAGTGGTGTGGGAGGAGAGATGCCGGCCGCTCGCAGTGCTCGGCCGGCTGTCGCACTTTCTCTCCTCCCTCACTGGGACAAAAAGCAGCGCTCAGCGGGGAGGAAAGAAAGCAGAGATGCGCCGCTGTATCGGCCAGAAAATTGCACTTTCGTCAATTAGCCAAAAGTGCCATTTTCGGCCGATATGTTTCGGCGGCCGATGTATCGGTGCATCCCTACTTTAAACCATCTGTACAAGCAGGACTTGGGCCCACCGACGGCTAGCCTAGTTAAATACCACTAGCCAGTAGGTTTAAGACCCGTGTCTGTTTGGACTTTACCTTTATAGTTTGCTGATATAATTATATTAGTCAGTTCAGTACTGTTTGCATATGTAGTTAGGCAGCAATAGTTAAGATTTATCTGCATATTTAAAATTGCTTCTATTACTTGCTGTTAATTTGCCATTGTTCATTCATTTAATGGGTAGTATATTATTTGTTTAGTAAAACCTCACAAGGTGTGCTGTGGATCCATTACCTGAGGTCTATCACAGAGGTGAGACAGAAGTACCCGTATATTCCAGCGGCTCCTTCGGGGGTGAGCGCTACACTATAATTACACTTTTTACATAAATAAAAATAACAGTGCTGCAGCAAACTGCATTACAGTATCGGGGTATATTTAATTATATGCAGTATTTTAAATGTTATCTTTATAATAGAGAATAAATTATGAAACCAGCTGCATCAGATAATTTTCTTTTGATGCCAGTGTTACTATGGTGAAATCTCAGGAAATGTAATGATCTTTAAAATAAATTACTCCTGGCTGTGAGCACAATCCATATTAACAAGGACTGTGTTCTGGAAATTCAGACCAAGCTCAGATTAAAAAATAACAACATATAGTTCTGACAATACCACAAAGTCCCTTAGCATGCATTCACACATGAGCGACATGAAATATGCGCGTTTTCAGTGCATTTTTGTGTAGCCAGTTTTTGCACGTTTTGCACATATTTGTGCGCGGACATAAAGTAGCACACAAAATGTTCAGGACTTAGGGGACTCTGAGGCTGGGTTCTACAAGCAATCTATTTAAGGTTATTATTTCTAACCCAAAAAATAGGGATGTCCCGATACCACTTTTTAAGACCAAGTACAAGTCCCTCAGTTACTTGCCGATAATTACCAATACTTTTTCTTAAAGGGACATTTGACATTTTCTCAAACAACACAGACTAAAGATTTTGGGGCAAATTGTAAATTGTTCTCTTTAAAATGCTACTGATTGTGTTGAGTCTACTGACCTATCACTGAGTGGAGTAAGGGCTCATGTCGACGGTTGTTCTTGTCAAAATGCTGTGTTCACTATTTAAATGCTTGCAGCTGTGTTTAAATGGAAAATGCAGTGTTTGACAAAAAATAGGCTGCATTTTACCAACTTTTCTTGCAGATCAAAAGTACCTCAATAAGGCATGCACTTCCAAAGAGGTGCAACAGAAAGCAGGTCGAGTGCAGCCTCTAAACTGTCATGCATACTATTCTTTTAATATCAGTGGGATTTTGATGGGTGAAATTCATTATAGAGGGTGCTGTTCACTGGGGTGTCTATTCCTCTGGACCCTGCACTTAATAGGGTACACACTGCTGACCCCTGCACTCTGTACATTACATGCGTTTGACCCCTGCACTCTGTACATTACGTGTGTTTGACCCCTGCACTCTGTACATAACACACTACTGCATTCTGCGCACTATGATTTACATTGCATAGTCCTGACCACTACCCTCTACACACTGTTTATAAGGTTACATAGCCATGACCTCTATATACTATGTTGTGTGATGGAAGTGTTACATTTTCTTACCAGTTCCTTGTTGCTGTGTAGTCTGTAACAATGTACAGAAGCTTTTCTTCAAGGTAGGCTTAGAAAAAGTGGTAGCAACCTGTCTGTAATCTTTTTTTATTCTATTTTATTGTCTAGGCACAATTGTGTTTTATCTGATAAGCAATAAAATAAATAAAATGTTAACAATACCTACAACATGTAATATGCCTTGCTTTACAGTTAAAAATAAAAGTGAGAGCAAAAGTGAGAATGGCTAAATAACTTCCAAGCATACTGTATCTCCCACATATCTCTCCAGAAAACAAATATCTCTCCAGACCTCAGGAACAAAGAGCCCTGGTGCCAGGTTTTTTGTTGGAGATGCGAACGATCTCAGCAGGGGCATGTGCGGAGGGTCTCACCAGGGCAGCAGGGGCAGATGTGCAGGGTCTCACCAGTGTTGAATCTCCTAACTCCAGTAGACTGAATTTTATTGCAAACATGACTTTGAGCCCCCTGTGTTGGCTGCATTTATTACATAGTTACAAAGTAGTTGAGATTGAATTCTGTAAAGACACCAGTCCATCGAGTTCAACCTTTGTGAGCGTGTGTGTATGTATATGAGTCTCTATGTGTTCCAGTCTTTAAAGGAGAACTATGGGGTGAGTGATTTTCACTCAACCTCAAAGTTCGAGCCAACGTGTGACAATTAAACTGTCACACATCAGCTCAATAGATCGGGAAGTGAGCGAACGCAGACTGTCACTCACGGCTCCCTGCAGGGATTCCCCCCTCCCCTGTATGATCCTACAGCGCTGACTGGTGGAACGGACGGGGGAGGGGGCGGGTACAACTGGCTCTGCCTCTAGATAGGCAGAGCCAGCTGTCACGCTGCTGGGTGGATCCGTCCCGGCTGCGGCGGTCTCAGTATATCGCGAGCTTACCCCATAGTTCTCCTTTTAGGAGTACCTGTACCACTGTATGTTATGGTCTCTGAGGAAAGTATCTGAATGATTTTTGAATGAGTCAATACTCTCTGCTACTACCACTGCTTGTGGAAAAGAGTTCCAGTGATCTGTAAAGTGGCATATTTATTGCTTTGTCTCTAGGGTACATTCCTTTTTTAATGCATTACAGTATTCTGTTAGCTTTGTTTGCTGCAGCCTGGCATTGCATGCTATTGTTTAATCTGCAGTCAACTATGACCTCCAAATCTTTTTCTACTTCTGACTTCCTTAGTGGAGTTCCCATTAATAAGTACTCTTGCATTTTAACCCCAAAATTAATTACTTTTCATTTCGGGAGACTGGAATAGTGGTCGGGGAAGCCAAAGTTCAGATCCAGCCGGGCAGCAAAGTACAAAATCAGCAGGCAAGAGCAAGTCCGAAGAACAGGCCAAGGTGCGGGGCAGGCAGCATGCAGAAGGGTAGCCCAAGGCAATCCGGGTTAAACGGGGCATAGGCAATCCAACAGAGACACAGGCAACAGGAAACATAAGCTGACAAGACCATCAGCAATGTGGTGCAGGCAGGCTCGTCCTTATATAGTCCCCTAATTGAGGCAACAGCATCACTTCCTGTGCGCCAGCCGTTTGCGTGTCTTCCCGCGCACCTCCGTTTATGTGCGCATTCACACTATGGCGTGTTTCTCGAGATTGGGCTTTTGCACATGGGTGGCTGCCATTTTATCCTTACAAATACCGGACTTTCTATATGCACACATTCTATGAGATGTACTAGCACAAGCATATGTTTTTTTTGTTCACATTTTGTTCAATGTTTTTATAGCTTATAGTGTCTAGACCAAAGTATCATTAGAACAGGCATTGTGCAACACAGGTGTTGTGGATAACCCATAATTGTTTAATTACTTTGTGATAATTTCACAATTGATAACATTTTTCTCACATTTTAGGAACACCAATCAATTACCATGGCAATTTGGGCAGAGTCTGGTTTTTGACCTAAAACAAAACTTTTATATAGTCTTCTATTCATTTATGTACGTTTTGTAATGTCTTTTCTGTTAATATTTCCAGCACTGTATAATTTTTATAAAAGTGATATTTAAAATTATTAGGTTGAATTTCTTGAATGCTCTACTAGAAAATTAAGAACTTTTCTCCTGAGAACACCTACCTTAGTGTACACTCTGTTACATTGCTGTCTGGTATGGTGGCAGTGATACGGACATGTTTTAAAGGTTAGAATTGCAACAGAAGATGCTCACTGAAACATATTTTTTTCAGACACATTGGCACTCCGAACTGAGAAATCCATTTATTACCGATGTATACTGGAACTGCTGTTGTGCTTAAAGTGTAGTTCCACTTTAGCAGCCAAATTGGGATAAGACCTATTTAGGTGGTTATTCACTCGGCTGCCGTAGGCAGCCGAGTGAAAAACCGAGCCAAAGTGAAGTCAGCCGAACACCATTCAGCTATTCACTTTGGGCCTGTACAGCTGATTTTTGCCTTACATTGGCTAAAATCAGCCATACATCGGCTGGCTGTGGTTCAGCCGAACATGCTCAGCCTATTCAGCTGAGCTGAAGTGAAGGAGCCATTCGACTCAGTTGATCCAACATCTGGATCGGCTGAGCCAAACCTCCGTCAGCTCACTCGCTGCTGTTCACCCTATTCTCATAGAGTGGCATTCGGCTCGGCTATTCTGTGCCCTACCTCCGAGGTAGCGAGCAGAATAAAAAGAAATGACAGGTTTAATAAAAGAAAAAAAAAACAGCATGGTGTTCCCCTCTCGATCTATGCCAGACTCTTTAGATCCGGTAGGAATGTTAGCAGAGACCCCAAGTTAAAAATAAAATGCATAGGGTCGCCCCC
>NW_017307004.1:676298-687821 GCF_000935625.1 Nanorana parkeri
ATTAAAGAGGAACCCCACCCCCAAAAATGGAAAAAAAACCATGGGGTTCACCCTAAAAATTCCCAACCAGACCCTTAATCCGAGCACAGGCGTAAAGCCTGAGGGCAGGAAAGGGGGGGACAAGCGAGCACCCCCCTCCCTGCCATAACAGGGCACATGCCCTTGGCAATGAGAGGGTGCTTTTCCAGGGCCCCCCTTGCAAAAGCACCTTGTTCCCGTGCCGATGGGGACAAGGTCCTCTTCCCCACAAGCCCTGGGGCATTGGTTGTGGGGGTTTGTGGGCAAGGGGGCTTATTTGCTTCGGGGTACCCCCTTTAACACAGGGGGACACCCAGATGCTGCCCCCCTTGTGAATGAGTAAGGGGTACTTGTACTTCTACTCATTCACTAAAGGGTTAAACTACAAATGTAATTAAAAAGAGCAGACTTTTGTAAAATTTCCTTCAATTGAAACAAAAACACCAACATTTTTTGACAATTCCTTTATTTAAAAAAATCACAAAAATCACAGTCCAGCGTTGTCAACGACTGCGGCTCGCCGAAAAAAAACAAAAACCTCAACACCTGCCGACCCGTCTGCACACGAACTCCCACCACAAAATTACATTCTGACAGATGGTAGCAAAATATAAACAATTGGGCGGAGCTACCTGTCACATCCCGGCTGAATCAAATAACTAATGGGCGGAGTCGGCCATGACGTGACATCATGGGCGGAGTCGGCCGCGACCTATTTGTTGTCATTCAGAGAACGTTGGGCTGTCATTGAATGACAACACCTGGGCGGAGCCAGCCGTGACATCATGGCTGGCTGCACCCAGTTGTTTACATTTGTGGTGAGAACAGTCTGCCTCGGCTGTGACTTCAGCTGAGCTCTTCGCCGGCCTTCAGCTGCTGTACGGGCTATTATGAATAGCCCGTACAGCAGCCCTTCGGTTCGGCTGGATCAGAAGGCTCTGGGGCCAAATTGGGCTGAAGGATTAGCCGATGCTTCAACTTAATCCTTCGGCTCAATAGTGAATAACCCTCTTAATGTTTGTTATATGTTCCCATTTACATTGCATAACTTAAAGTGACACTAAACTCAGGGTACTTGAATAGATTTTTAGGATTTAACTCCTAATAGTTAACAAAAATATAGCTTATTTGTGCATCATCTGTAGATCCTCAAATAATCTTTGAATTGGTGCTGACACTGTTTTTCCTTCTGGAGGGTGGCTATTTTTGTTCCCCATGGTCCCTGTGTGTGTTGTAAAGTAGCCACTGCTTCAAGCTCACTCCCATGATGGACTCCAATCTCACGTTTAATTTATACTGAGATTGGAGTCCATCCTAAGAGTAAGCTTGAAGAGGTGGCTACTTTACAACACACACAGGGACCATGGGGAACAAAAGTAGCCACCCTTCAGGAGGAAGGACAGTGTCAGGATGAATTCAGAGATGATTTGATGATCTACAGTGAGTGATTCACAAATAAGGTAGATTTTTGTTAACAATTCGGGTACTTGAATGCATTTTTAAGTTTTAACTACTGAATTTAGTGTCACTTAAAAAAAATGCTGTTTACATATTTAAGTGCTTTATATTTTCTTGGAAATACTACCTAGCCTCCTAGGGGGTTGTGAGAAGTTTTGTTAACTCTAATTAACCTTGTCTGTACTGTGCTGGCAGACTTAACTATGAGGTGTAAACAAGATTTGAACATTTTCTGTCCTAACAAACGTTTAAGCCCTTGAGGCATTTTGTGTTAATGAGAGGAAGCTCAGTCTGTCCCTCAGTCAGACAATCTAGTTTTAACCTCAAACTGCTCAGAGTAGTCTGCAATCTGCACAAAGACCTTCTCCAAAGAAACAGTTAAAAGGTTAAGAAATATACCACATATTCATGCACATTAACCACACATGAATCCCATACATTCTTCTGCATTCTCTGGCACCTTCACTTTCTGTAGTATTCACAGGTTGACATTATAAAGTCTAGTGTACGTTGTATGTTTCCAGTGAATTAAGGGAAATTCAGATAAGAAAATGTGCTATATTTACCATTTCTACTGTAGTTATGTGTATCTGGTGGTCTCTGCCCATTTCTGACATTTGTTAAGCCCTCTGGCAATAAGTAAAACATAAAATTACTTTTATACTCCACTATCTATTGGTGATCGCTGACTCTCTTTCCTGGTTATCCTATGTCACCTATATTGACTGGAAATAAAGGTTAGAGCAAGGGCACCACCACTGATTTTCCTAAAAGAATGAGCATCTTTGTACAGAAGATCTGCTGGCTCTTGCTAGTGCTTTCACTGCCCCATGTCAGTCTCCCTTACTAATGCTGGAATCAGCAGGGGGGTATGGATACTTCTGTAACATGTTTATTAATGGGGAAGTAATTATCCAGGAACTCTTAGCGGTGAAGAAAAATGTGGGTATTCTACCACTGCTCTTTCTGTTCTACAAGTTATCTGTTTTAAAAGCTAAAGAAAAGACATGTGAAGACTGGGCTGCTTTTATTCTACATCTAAAAGTAAGGGAATCTGCCTGGGGGCAAGATGTATGTAGTCTAAAGCTCCATGAGCGGAGACATAATCTTCAGTTAACATATATGTGCAAGTCATGGTAGAAGGCATGTGGAAGTATCAGACTACATTAACCAAAAGGCCACAGAATCTTCTCCAAAAATTGTATAGATATAATAAAGACAATGCTAATGAAGGCAGAGTTAGCATATCCTGGGTCAGAAACTGGGAGGAGCGGAGAAATGAAGTGCAGGAAGTGGGTGAAGCTTTATGTCACAGAAAAGCCAAGGGAAAAAGAAGGCTGCTGGATAGTACATACAACTCACATGAATCTGAGTTCAGACTCCCGTCTCACTAAAACTTCTCGAAGCCGCTGGATTTTAGTCATTTCAAGTTCAATTTCCTTTGGCGTCATGGTGGTTTCAGCCATCGAAACAATGTCAAGCTGATCTAAAGATGCAAACAAACACAGAATTCAGAAAGTTATGTAATGAATGAAAAGTTAACTGTATTTACACTAATGGACAATGACAATACAGGTGAAACTCAAATAATTAGAATATCGTGCAAAAGTTCATTTATTTCCCTAAATGAACTTTTGCAATTATTATTGTAATTATTCGAGTTTCACCTGTAAAGCTCTGATATATGACATTCTTCTTTTTAGACTGTCTAGATGCTTTTGGTTTTAAACAGTTTTATAAAGAAATTAGAGGTTATAGGCTGTTTGTAAAGATTTAGCATAGTGACTAATCTATACAGTATGTTCAGTGTTTCAATGAGAAACTCCAATTTATCTCCAATATACCTTCATTTTACATTTCCCTTTTAATAACAGAAATGTATATATTTTAATTTCCTCTAAATAAACTGGCCAAATCTTCATATTGTACCTAAGCATCCTAAAAATGCTTATATAGTTATTTTACTGTTAAAGACTAGGTGTGTAGGACATAAAATATGTTTATATGGTTTTCTGCTTTAAACTCTTGAAAAGCTATGCTATTAGAACTATTGTTACCAAGTATTTTGAAAAGTGCTTATATGTAAATTAAAGTATTGTTAATTGATTTGCACACAATGTATGTTCAGCAAATCTGCACTTAAAAAAAGATCATTTTGTTGGCATGTAACCCCTTTTTAAACCTAGTTTACCCTCATTGCCATTCTTTCCTTTAGCTATTTTTGAGCTTTTTTGAGTTTTTAGTTATTTTGTTTGATAACTTTTGTAGTGTTATATGTTTTAAACCCCTCATTGACAGCATTTTTCTTCAATTACAAAACATTATAGCAAAACTGAGGTCACCATGTTGGGTCTACTTTTTTTTTAAATTTGATATGTTTTATAACAATGTATGGTAAACATTTATTTTGATTTTTTTGATGTTTTTTCTGTTATATAGTAAAAAAAAATTTAAAACAGAAGTTATTAAATAACACCAAAATAAATCTGAGATTGTATAAAATTCATGTAGTTACAGTGTTGCATGTCAGTCAAACTATCACAGCACCGAAAACTACGAAATGGCATGGTAATGAAGGGGTATTACAGGCTAGTACTAAAGCCATCAATTTATTTAGTAAATAACTTAACCGTGTTTTGTACCAGAAATAACATTTTAGTGCATGTATAAAAAAGACAAATCAAAAAAAACTATTTTCACCTTTGCAAGAGGAAAGAAATGATAAGCTACCTTAGTTTCTAATTAAAAGAAAAAAATTTGGTAATCATAATTAAAAAATAAATAAATCTGTCTATGCCTTATTCTAAATTGTTTAATCGTACCTATTAAGTCTTTGCCATTTTAGCTAAGCTACACCCACTTTGTGTCACATGTGCAACATCAAGCAGTGGTTTATACTTAAAGTGACATTAAACCCTCAGATTTTTTAACATAAAACAATACTGTAATGTGTGCCTTACTGTAATCCATGGTTGTTTCCCTTCTCTTTGCTGCTCTTCCTTTTAAATCTGTATCTCTTCTCATGCTTGGGGAGAACTTCCCTTTGCAGCTGAGTGCCTCTTCCTGTAGTGCTGGCTCAGGTTGCAAACCTACACGTATACACCATGTATCCATTTCAGAGACAAGGCAGTCTGCTGCAAAACAGAAGTTCTGCCCAGCAAGAGAACAGATACAGATTTAAAAGGAAGAGCAGCAAAGAGAAGGGAAACAACCATGGATTACAGTAAGGCACACATTACAGTATTGTTTTATGTTAAAAAATCTGAGGGTTTAATGTCACTTTAAGTATAAACCACTGCTTGATGTTGCACATGTGACCCAAAGTGGGTGTAGCTTAGCTAAAATGGCAAAGACTCAATAGGTACGATTAAACAATTTAGAATATATATATTTGTATGAGTTTAGTCTTTCCCTATGTATCTTTACATATTATATTTTTGAATAAATCCATAAACAACTTAGGTAGGTGCTTGATTTATATGTAGAGAATTAAACTGCAAACATACCTTGTTCATTTCATAAATCCAGTAATAAAGTTAATACAGGCTGCAAACCATTATAACTGAATTTCAGCCATAGCTATAACTTAGGTTATTCAGCAAACCTAGCATAAACTATTCTATACTACATGCATGCCCAGCACAGAATCAATATAAAGATGATACAGTGATGACTTTATCAAAATGTTATACGTACTACATACTGTGGGGGGCAGCAAATTATCAGCAGATTCAAACTGGAGAGGCGTGCAATTAAACTTTTTTTACTTGCATCATCCTTTGCTACAAGCCACAGGCTGAAGTGATAAAGATTTATCTTATTATAGCATGCTACACTAGTCCATTAATGGCAAATTTCAACAGAAACCTCCAATGCATTCATTTTCAGATGTTCAATTTCATATACTTTATTTTACTTTTTTTAAACCTTTTTTTAGCAAAAGCAATTCATAATGGCTTACAAACGTTCAGACTTCTGATGCATCATATACAGTATCTCACAGAATTGAGTACACCCCTCACATTTTTGTAAATATTTTATTATCACATCACATGTCATGTAATGACACAGAAGAAATGACACTTTACTACAATGTAAAGTAGTGAGTGTACAGCTTGTATATCAGTGTACATTTGCTGTCCCCTCAAAATAACTCAACAGACACAGCCATTAATGTCTAAACCGCTGGCAACAAAAGTGAGTACACCCCTAAGTGAAAATGTCCAGATTGGGCCCAAAGTGTCTATTTTGTGTGGCCACCATTATTTTCCAACACTGTCTTAACCCTCTTGGGCATGGAGTTCACCAGAGCTTCACAGGTTGGCACTGGGGTCCTCTTCCACTCCTCCATGACGACATCACGGAGCTGGTGGATGTTAGAGACCTTGCGCTCCTCCACCTTCCGTTTGAGGATGCCCCACAGATGCTCAATAGCATCCAAAGGGAGGGGATCATGCTCTGCTTCAGTATGTCACAGTACATGTTGGCATTCATGGTTCCCTCAATGAACTGTAGCTCCCCAGTGCCGGCAGCACTTATGCAGCCCCAGACCATGACACTCCCACCACCATGCTTGACGGCAGGCAAGACACACTTATCTTTGTACTCCCCACCTGATTGCCGCCACACACGCTTGACACCCATCTGAACCACCTAAGTTTATCTTGGTCTCATCAGACCACAGGACATGGTTCCAGTAATCCATGTCCATAGTCCATTAATAGTGTAGCGCTAAAGGCTTTATAGTGTATAAGACCAAATAAATGTGTCAAGTGAAATATGTCTCTTTATAAAATATGTGTCAGTGAATAAATATACTACAACACATGAATTGTAATATGTGACTTAGTGAGTGAAAAAAATAATATGAAAAAGCTGAAAAAATCTTCAAACCAAGGATACTGCTTATATCAGTAAAAAACACAAAAAAGAATCCGTCTAAACAATGAAAAATAAAGATTTGCAATATTGTGTCCAAATTACTAAGTGAAACAAATCTGTGATTATTGTGTCCAAATAGTCGTGGTTATTCAAAACAAACTTGTTGTTAAAACTTTGAAAAATATTGTGACAAATGGTTTTGAAAATAAATGTGATATTGATCCAATAAATCTCAAAAGTGTCCTTTTCTGTCTTTCTTAACCAGTTGCCGTCCGCCCGTAGTAGAAAAACGGACGGACGGCACTGTCGCATTCGCGGGTTGCCGTCGCCAGACGGCATTTTTTTTCTGCTCGCGCGCGCCCCCTAGCGGGCACGCACGGGCAGAAAAGACCCGTCCAATGCGAACACCCGGTACCGGGTGTTTCACATATAGGCGATCAGCGGGTCCATAACATCGCTGACCTGGCGGAGTTAAGGCCGGGGCAGGGCAGGGGTTAGGTGGGGCAACTGGTGGCGAGTAACTTTTCAGGCCTGGCTAGTAGCTTAGGACTTGAAATTTTGAGCCCTGGTTTAGACGATTCTTTTTTGTGTTTTTCACTGATATAAGCAGTATCCTTGGTTTGAAGATTTTTTCAGCTTTTTCATATTATTTTTTCACTCACTAAGTTGTTATGCAGTCACATATTACAATTTATGTGTTGTAGTATATTTATTCACTGACACATATTTTATAAAGAGACATATTTCACTTGACACATTTATTTGGTTTTATACACTATAAAGCCTTTAGTGCTACACTATTAATTGTCTATCCCTTTGAGGCTCACTGCCTAAGTTATAGCAGCTTCTGGCTACTCCGGTTTTTCTTCTTTTTTGTTTGGGTCCAGAAGCGCAGATTTTTCTTGTTTTAAATCCATGTCCATAGTCTGCTTGTCTTCAGCAAACTGTTTTCGGGCTTTCTTGTGCATCATCTTTAGAAGAGACTTCCTTCTTGGACGACAGCCATGCAGACCAATTTGATTCCGCTTTGGCGAAGGAGGATGGACAAGCAGGCAGCATACAAGCAGGGCCGGCCTTAGGCCTTTAGGCGCCCTGTGCGAGAAAGCTTTACAGCGCCCCTCAGTGACTACACCATCATATTTTCAAAATGTAAATGTTGTGGCATCTACTGCTTACTCGCTACTAGCAGTAGATATATGCAAAACAAATTGAGACTTAAATTCTACTTTAAGTCCTTTTTACTGCATTGCATTGCCAGGTGATCTAATATATACAAACACACTGCAGTGAAAAAATGCACTACATGTAGTTTTTTTTTTTGGGGGGAGCGTACAATATTGCAATCTGGTTGTGTGAACTGACTTAATTGTAAACAGGGCAATTTGCTTTGTATATCTATGAGTTATGCGCTAACTGGGCTTCTTATGCTTTTACAGCTCGCTCCATAGTGTAGCTCGCTCCATAGTGTACATCAGGAGTGTAGTGATGTCCCAGCAGTTCCTCTGAGTATAGAGCCTGGAATAGGGCAGCTACAGCTCTGCCGAGTGCCTCCTTGCAGCAACAAATCACTGTCATATCTATATTGCAAGTGATCTGCTGCAGCACAGCTGCATGGGTGATGAATGAGTACATGGTACATAGTAACACTTGTTACCCATTTAAAAAAATAAACAGTAAATAGAAACATCCACAATGTTAAAAACGTAAAACAATAATAATAATGTACAATGTCCCCTGGCAATCAAATGTCAATTACATTGTCCAGTGATGTAGGCACACCACCTAACGCTGTTGAACCACCCATTACATCACTTTTATAGAACTATATTTTACTACCCCATAACTTTACGTGCAGCATTAACTCATCCCCCAAGTATGTAATTTAAAGAATTGGTGTATTTCCAATTTTGCCCTGCTGGACAGTTTGGTTTTTTAAAAACTTTTTTGGGCATTTTAGAAAACAAAAGGGAACAGAGCACCACCTCCGTGTGTAAAATAGTTTATTACAATAAATAAAACAAGGGATAAAAGTACTCACAAACAAACGTTTTCATAAGGCTTTAACAACAAACGAGAGGCCACACTGTCTGTTAACCCAACATGGTATCGCCCCGACTATGTAACACGGTAGCCTCCGGTCACATCACCGTCAACCGTCCGCAGTCAGCCAAGATTGACGCGTTTCAGGGGCAAGCCCCCTTCCTCAGAGTCATGTTTTCTTTGTTCGTGGTGGAAGCCCCAGAGCCTTGGATGAGCAGTCCCTCCAAGTTGTGTGAAATACTGTGATAAACTGTTGAAAACTTTGAGTGTGCAACAGCAAGTGGATTGTACAGCTGGCAGCCATTAGTGCCAAGAGTTAAAGAAACATTTTTTTGACATTTGTACATGTCCCTCATGGCATTGCTCAGTTACTCATGCACTTTTGTTAAAAATAGCTTGTAAATTATCCTTGAAAAAGGCCAGGCAAATTGCAAGATTTGGCATCCATAGACTCCAATAGGGTTCAGTAGTATGTTCGGGGTTCACAGACTGTGTTGGGTTTACTGAACGTCCTGCAAACCGATCTTTGCACAGTCCACTCAACCCTACCTGTGATCCCCGCAGGTTTGTATACAAACAAATGCCAGAATTTGGGTGGGCAAACTAACCTAATCTGGCCAGCTTGTTTGGCAAATCACCGGACCACAACCAGACTGGGTTCGGGTTGAACATTATAATTTCTACTCCTTACCTCTGCACTTCTTATGCTAGATATGGCAACTCCTGGGGAGTTACATTTAGCTTAATATATATTTAAAAAAAAATCTTTTAATAGGTTACCAATATGTTTTTAAACACAGCCAGTAAAATTACCATGAAGAATGGAAATCATGACAGTGAGTGTAGACAAACACTCTAGTACAAGTTAGTTGCATGTCTGAAGACTGTCACAAACATTAATTACTAATTGATTTGACATTATCCTTTATATTTACCATAAATAATGTGGTGTGAAAGCCTTTCTCTTAAAATACACATTGAATGGGATGTTCAGGTAGGTAAATCTAATATAGATTTTGTAGAATATGTGCAACCAGATTGTAATGCAGAGACCAGTTAAGGAGAGCCTATGGATATACTGTAGTTGCCTAATAGCATACAATAATGATCAGCATTACTGACAATCGCTTAAACAGTGGAAAAATATTTATTTTTCAAATATCATATGGAAGCACTAATAACTGTTGAACCGAAAATATTTACAACTTAGTATCAATAATTTGTAGAGAAAAATACATCCATACACACCATTAATTCCTAATAGCATTTACTTTCCATAAGCAAATCTATATCTTGTTACAGGACAGATATGGCACACATCAAACGATTTACTTTACTTGAAGTATTTTTAGTTCTCTTTATATTTTATTCAACATTCACATATTCAGCAGCCAGTCTTCCTAACAAGAGGTAAACACTTCCTCTTACTGGAATGCTCGAAGCATTAATAAATTATATTACATGGTTCGGTTCTGTTCGGTTATATTAAATGAGAATATTCTTCCTGAAGATGTGGCTGGTGTCCATATTTACTTAAGTAGAACATATGAAAAGCTAAAATTACCAACAAAGATGCATATTTGCAAATGAAAAAGACATACTAATGAAAAGACCTATTTACCTGATGACTGCAACGGTACATGTATAGTTACTGGTCAGGCTTTTCTTTAGGCTAATGCAGGATCGAACAGTTTGGCGCATTTGTATAGGATGCAAATTTGCTCCCACTGCACCTGCTCATATAACTGGTGGCTGCCTTAAAGAGCCACTACAGTGAAAAATATTGCATTTTAGTAATTGCACTACAATGTTCTCACTCGGGTGATGTCATAAGCAAACTGTTTTCAGTGCACAATATGCATCAACAAAAGTTCATGCTTTTGAATTAGTGTGCACTTAGTGAACATATGCCATATGCATTTGGGGCTGATTCATCAATGAAATAGCTCAGTTTCTCCTGCTGCCAGGAGACTGAATTGTTGGCAATTTTTCCTGTTTTTCAACTGAAATTTACTACTGGCAATAAATTGTGTCTGTATTCTACTATATATAACTTTCTGAAATATTTCTGGTGGGTGTTTTATTTGTAGTCCAAGCTGAGCTAGTTGGTCCAAGCAGTATAGACATATGTCAGGAAGAAGGAAGTGGATTACTCTGAGGCAGCAGCCAAAACTGAGAGAGAAATAATTTAGCTGGCCGGCGACTGCCTGAGGCAAGTGGAGAGGTGTATGGTGCGTGTACCATACACCCCTCCACTTGCCTTTGTTTCACCTGCACCTCACCGTGAGGTTCTTGAAGATGTGTACTAGTATAAGATGTATACTAGTACTACAGACCCCAATATACTTGGGATGCACCGATACCGATACTAGTATCGGTATCTGTGCCGATGCCGAGTATTTGGGCGAGTACTCGTACTATAACAAAAAATCCTTAAATTGAAAACAAAACAAATGTTTTTGACAAGTCCTTTAATAAAAAAATAAAAATCCCAAAAATTAAAAACAATGAATCCACCGCAGTTATCCAGGGTCAATCATGACGTCCAGTGTTGTCCACCACGAGCCGACTTGTCAAAATTAAAAAAACCTGATGCCTGCTGATCCCCGCCCCCCCCCTGAAGAAATGCTGCCGCAGAATGAAAGTTTGACTGATACTGGCAAAATGTAAACAGATAGGCGGAGCTAGCGGTGACATCACCTATCTGTTTACATTTTCCGGTGTATGTCAAATTGCTATTGCCAGCAAAATGAAAACAAATGGGTGAAGTCGGCCGTGATGTCACAGCCGGCTCCGCACATTTGTTGTGATTCAATAACAGCCTACTGTTCTCAAATGACCTGAGGACAGTGGGCTGTCATTGAATGACAACAAATGGGCAGAACTGGCCGTGATTGTTTTCATTCGGCCAGAGACCCGTTTGACAGCTGCACCCTAGATAAACAGTCTGGCATCCCACTTGTATATACTGTAGCTCTATAAATATATTTATCACCATATACGAGTACATTGTTCTTTATATTTCTCTGTTTATTCAATAAATATGACCTCAATATATTATCTTTATGGCTAGATATTTTCCCTGTTTAACAACTTTTGAAACATTTTATTAATCATTTACAAAGT
>NW_017307004.1:687853-692398 GCF_000935625.1 Nanorana parkeri
ATAGCTCTATTTAATGAACTCCGTATGAACACCATGTAGGGTGCTGAACCAAAGATGGCTTGTAACAACCAACTGCAGACCATTTATTGCGTTTGGAGATCTGGATTCTGGTTAATCAGGACACTAGTCTGAAGATAACTTCTTTACAGTAAAGAAATATAACTGCATGCCCAAGAATACAAGCTGGAAAACAACTAACGAGGTATAGTAACTTACAATAAGTATGCGGTTAATATTCACAGGCCATGTGACCTAGAACTGCCTGAGTCTTCATGTTTTTTTTCCAAGTGTAAAATATAGGGAATGTACTTATAGATACATTCTACTTTATTTTGATTGATATTGGGAAGAACATTACTTTAGTAACCAAAAAAATTAAACGTATTCAACATGGAAGAAATATTCAGCATTTTTTTTTTCCATTTGATTTAGATTTTCACTATAATACAATCAAACATATAGCTATAAAGTATTTGGCACCAATGCTGTCCCTATAATAAGGCAGCATGAGGTTGTTTCCTCAGGCGGCATCTTTTTGGGTCACGTGGGTTGGCTGCACAATGTTTATAGTGTGCCTGCTGCCCCCTTTCCAGCCAGAGTATCCCAGATTGCTAAGAGCCAATTGTGGAGATGTGTTAGTGCCCTCCCTCCGCCAAGCTCTTAGCAACCTGGAGCGCTCTTACCAGTGTCTAGCCAAGCTCCTGGTAACCTGTAATGCACTTGTTTCATAATCCCACTTAGATTTTAGGGAAGAGCAAAGACCTGCAGGGCTGAAAGGGTGAAGAGTTTGGAGAAGGCAGGAGAAGTGAACAATCTAGGCCACAATAGCCAATTTGGAAAAATTCTCCAGTTCAGCTCACTTTCGAGTTCAGCTATGTTGTCCTAGATTGTTCACTTCTCCTGCCTTCTCCAAACTCTTCACCCTTTTGTGAATAACCCTGTAAATATAGGAGGAATTTGTATTTTTACTTGAATGTTGGTGTGCTTTTGTGCATTTCTTCTAGATCTGTGCAGTAATCCGGTGTGAAAATTTGCCTCTGTGCGGAAGTTTCCTGTAATGACCAGTCACTGCTGCTATCTTCCATCTTCCTTTCTGTAGTTTTCTACAGGCAGCCTAAAGTGGGAGCACCTGCTTGGTACCTCCCACAGCCCTGCTCTCTGCACAGGGTATACAAAGCACAGTGATTTATGTCCCCATCACTTTACAAGGTAATATCTGGGTTTACATTTGATGCACACAAAGTGTATTTTTAACCCTTGTGGCTATTGAAGAATATATTTAGGTAAACTTTTTTTGTGCCAGGAATTCAGATTTTTTATTGCAGTGCACCTAAATCATGGGATTAACATTGGTTTTAAAGGATTTTGTAACTGTAAACTCGAAATTGAATATACTTTTAAAATGTAATTCATCTAGCTAGCTTTAAAAAGGATGACTACTGAATGCATGGACCTGTGGATAAAAGGAACCAATGATGTTATCTTGAATTAATATGGTTTATGCAATCGGATAAAAATAGGAATTTAGTCAATTACATAAAAATTCTTCATTTCTTAGTGTGATTGTCCTGTGATATTTATAAAATAGTTTTGTTACAAGGGACCTACTCTTCTGTATTCTGCATATACACTATCTGCAGACATTTGCTGATCATCTCTTAATAGAGTTGTGGGAAAAAGCCAAGAAATTAAGATTACATAAAGTGGCATGTGTAGGAAGAAAAATATAATTACATTATGTTATGATGAGTGGCTCTGAGGTTTGCCAAGTATAAAAAAATCAAAGGTTGAAAAGATAGAAAACTTTTAAAAAGTCATATTGCTAATGGTATATTTTGCTTGGAATGGGGCTGACTAGCAACTTTTGGCCCAGGGGGCAAGTACAACCTAGAGGCCCATGGTGCAGTGACTCGACCCCCCCTTTGGCAGCTTAGTGAATAATCCCCTCTGTGATAAAGGAGTATGTCATGAGGGTGTAAAACAAAAATTAACTCCTCAAAGTAGAACTATGGAGTTAAGGCTTTTCACCATAGTTCTCCTTAGGGTAACGGGAGGACACAAACTAGCGTATTCCCGTCACCCTAGTCTCAGTATATGGTGAGCTGTAGCTTGCGGCAGGCCAATTCACAAAAGTTTGGAGAAGGCAGAAGAAGTGAACAATTTAGGCCAAAATAGCTGATTTGGAAAAATTCTCCAATTCAGTTCACTTTCCAGTTCAGCTATGTTGTCCTAGATTTTTCACTTCTCCTGGCTTCTCCAAACTCTTCACCCCTTAGTGAATAACCCTGCCAGTCATTCTTACTACTTTATCTGTGGCTATTAGTGACAGCTAATCCCAGCATATACTGGGATCAACTGTCACTCAGTGCCACCAGAAGCCCTGCACATCTAATAAGCGCTATCATTAAATGCTTCTGAGAAACAGCATTCAGTAACAGCTCTGTACGAGATCTTATCACTCTTAGGCAGGTCACCTAATGCTGGGCACACACCTTACAACCACTGCAAGACTTTTGTCTTGCGATGGTTGTAAAGTAATTGAAAAAAAAGTACAATGTGCCTATCTTGGACAGGCAGATCGTACTTGTGATGATCGCAAGCCCGCCCCGCTGAGGGGTGGGCTTCCGATGACCGCAATGCCGAACGGGCAGTGTGCGCTTGCGCACACCGGCCCGTGCGGCTTTTATCTCTCGAACATGCCACAAACCAGCCCAAAATCGTACGATGTTCGGCTGGTTTTTGAACACGTTCCTAAGATAAAAGCCTTCCACACACCTTATGATAATCGTACGATCGCGGGATTTCCCGCGATTATCGTACGATTATCGCAAGGTGTGTGGGCACCTTTAGAGTGTGATTGTTAACAGCAATAACAGTCCATTCACTCTTAGGCAGCTAGTGCACAGCAGGGATGTGGGATGAGGTAATTGGCAGGTGAAGCCCCCCTGGCCTGCCCCACGCCACAGACATGGTCCCCGAGCTATGTATTCATCTGCCCACGGTGGCTGTGACGCTAGTCATTCCACCAGTGTAACCTAGCAATACATTGTACAGCAATGCAAAATTATACCACTACCTATAGAGGACTACAAATCCCAGCAATACATTATACAGCAATGCAGAATACGATCAGCTAGAGAGGTCTACAACTCCCAGCAATACATTATACAGCAATTAAGAATTATATTATCAGCTATAGAGGACTACAAATCCCAGCAATACATTATACAGCAATGCAGAATACCACCAGCTATAGAGGACTACACATCCTAGAAATTCATTATAGTATAATGTAGAGCAGCATGAATATATGTACAATTGGTGGGGGGTATGATTTGTGCTGATCCATTCCTGCTGCATGAAGTGCACAACATACTGCTCCTCTGTAGTCAAATCACATGCATCTCACAGCTAGTAATGCTCATCCCGCTGCTTCAGCACACTGCCGTGGTATTGGCCTCTGTACAATGATCAATTGTAGATTTTCCTGGAGCCAAAATATAATTGTTTTTGTATAGGTTAGGCCAGGGGCTGACTGGCAACTTTTAGCCCAGGGGGCAAGTACAACCCAGAGGCCCATGGTGCGGCAACTTGGCCCCCCTCCCGCTCTGCCATTTCCCCGGACGCCCCTGTCTGCCACTTTTGCCATCCTTGTAACAGTAGTGTGAATGTATTTATCGGTTTAGGAAATGTAAAGCACACTGGTAGGGGAGGGATGCCACATCAGGGCTGTGCGCGTGAATGACTGCTGCGCCACTGGTAGTTCTGCCACTAACTCAGAAATACGTTGTACACCATTGCAGAATGGCATTAGCTATAGAGAACTACAATTCCAAGAAATACATTACACAACAATGCAGGATACCATCAGATATAGCGGACTATAAATCCCAGCAATACCATTATACAGCAATGCAGAACAGCATCAGCTAAAGAGGACTACAAATCCCAGCAATAGTACATTACACAGCGCAATGCAGAATAATATGAAGCGACATACTCTTTTGCTCTGGGTTCTCCGCCTGATGTCTAAAGGGTCTCAGGTGGGCTGTGCGGGCTCTCACCAGGGGTCCAGAGAATTTCACGGGTGCGTGTGTGTGCAGCAGAGGTGGTTCCCTAATTAGGCTCTCAGGTGGCCAATGCGGACCGCCAGGTGGTCAGTGCGGGCTCTCTGCTCCAAAACAAAAGGCTCCAGTGATGGACTATTAGTTTGTATTGAGATTGTAGTCCATCACAGGAGCAAGCTTGGAGCGGTGGAAATAAGAAAAAAAAAGTGAGGTGTGCAATATAGTGAAATGGAAAGTGTAAAATTATATAGCAATCAATGCAGAATGGCACCGGCTTTAGAGGACTACAAATCCCAGCAATAGTACACTATACAGCGAAAAAGTTGAAATTCCACTAGCTATAATGTATTATTGATGGGATTTGTAGTCCTCTATAGCTGGTGGTATTCTGCATTTTGCTGTATTGGGGACTACAAATCCCAGCAATAATACATTATACAGCACAATGCAGAATACCACCAGTTATAGAGGCCTACAA
>NW_017307004.1:692699-694477 GCF_000935625.1 Nanorana parkeri
AAAGCTGATTAATCGATGATTGAAAATGTTGACAACTTTTTCAATCATCGATTATAATCAACTTAGTCGATTAGTTGTTGCAGCCCTACATTCATCCCTGATTTCTGGGCACAGTCCCCGGATTCAGGAGACCGTCCCCTGACAAATTATGTCCCCTGAAAAATAAAATAAACCAATTTATTTTTTTCATGCTCACCTGATCCCTGGATCCACCGACAAGCGCGGCCTCCCGTCTCCCACGCTGTTAGAAGCTGCATACGGCGCGTGCTGGTTACTACTTAAACTGGCGCGTGCAGCTTCTGAGAAGATATGCTATAGGTTAGGCATTTTTTTATATGTAGGAGAACATACACCCACTGTGCATGGATAGCAGAGATCTGTAGTTTTACAGCAGGCAGAGCACCAGAATGCTCTTCTCTAAAATACTAATAAGCACCGACCAATAACATAGCTGGAGCAGCAGCATGAGCATTACAGAGCTGTGAGATGTAATGTACAGCACTATGCGTAGTGCACAGCACTAGTCCTGTGTGTTCATTGCCTGGGAGTGTGTGGTGTAACGCAGAGGTCAGAGGTGCAATGCAGAGTACAGAGATCAGCAGTGTGATGCACAGTACAGAAGTCAGTGGTGTGATACACAGTGCAGAGGTCAGCGGTGTGATACACAGTACAGAGCTCAGTGGTGTGACGCACAGTGCAGAGGTCAGCGGTGTGACCAACAGTGCAGAAGTCAGCGGGGTCACACAGAGTACAGAGGTCAGGGTGTGACGCACAGTGCAGAGCTCAGTGCTGTGATGCACAGTACAGAGCTGAGCTCTGTGATGCACAGTACAGAGCTCAGCGCTGTGACAGACAGTACAGAGGTTAGTAGTGTAACGCACAGTACAGGGGTTAGGGTGTGACGCACAGTACAGAAGTCAGCCGTGTGATGCACAGTATAGAGCTCAGCGCTGTGATGTGCAATACAGAGGTCAGCAGTGTAACACAGAGTACAGTGGTCAGGGTGTGAGGCACAGTGCAAAGGTCAGTAGTGTAATACAGAGGTGAGGGTGTGACGCACAGTACAGAGGTCAGCGGTGTAATGCACAGTACAGAGGTCAGTGGTGTAACGCAGAGTACAGAAGTCAGTGGTGTAACGCAGAGTACAGAGGTCAGTGGTGTAACGCAGAGTACAGAGCTCAGCGGTGTAACACAGAGTACAGAGGTCAGCATTGTAATGCACTTTACAGAGGTCAGAGTTGTAATTGTAGTTGTAGAGGTCAGTGTTGTGTAACGCAGAGGTAGTTGTAGTTGCAGAGGTCAGTGTGGTGTTATACACAGTACAGAGATCAGCAGTGTGATGCACAGTACAGAGGTCAGAGGTGTAATGAAGAGTACAGAGATCAGCAGTGTGATGCACAGTACAGAAGTCAACAGTGTAACGCACAGTACAGAGGTCAGCGGTGTGGCGCACAGTACAGAGGTCAGAGTGTCACGCGCAGTACAGAGATCAGAGTGTCATGCACAGTACAGAGATCAGGGTGTCATGCACAGTACAGAGATCAGGGTGTCATGCACAGTGCAGAGGTCAGGGTGCAATGCACATTATAGAGGTCAGGGTGTAATGCACAGTACAGAAGTCAGGGTGTCATGCACAGTACAGAGGTCAGGGTGTCATGCACAGTACAGAGGTCAGGGTGTCATGCACAGTACAGAGGTCAGGGTGTCATGCACAGTACAGAGGTCAGGGTGTCATGCACAGTACAGAGGTCATGGTGTCATGCACAGTACAGAGGTCA
>NW_017307004.1:697094-697727 GCF_000935625.1 Nanorana parkeri
ATGCACAGTACAGAAGTCAGGGTGTCATGCACAGTACAGAGGTCAGGGTGTCATGCACAGTACAGAGGTCAGGGTGTCATGCACAGTACAGAGGTCAGGGTGTCATGCACAGTACAGAGGTCAGGGTGTCATGCACAGTACAGAGGTCATGGTGTCATGCACAGTACAGAGGTCAGAGTGTAATGTGCAACAGAGAAGTCAGTATGTAACACAGTGCAGAAGTCAGCAGTGTAATGTAGAGATCAAAATTTAACACAGTGCATAGGTTACACAGAAAGTACAGGGACTTACTGTTGATCTGATTTACTGATTCAGGTGCTCTGACTTCTTCTCTTGGTGATGGTGGGGGGAGCAGCGAGGTTGCCTGCACATCCAGCCGACTCGTGGTGCCCTCCCTTTAGGTCCCGTGCAGCAGAACTAAACAGCTGGGCAGTTGTAGTTCTGCAGTCTCCCTCTCCCACCTCTGACAGCTGAGGTGGGAGGAGGAAACTGCTGTGGCCGCTGAGGAGCCTGATCGCTGAAGCGGGCACTGTCAGAGGCAGCCAAGCTGCCACCGCAACCACTTAATCTTTCCCCTCTCAGCCGCTCTGCTGCTGCAGCGGCCAAGAGGGGGGAGATTAAGTGGTTGCGTCG
>NW_017307004.1:697877-705366 GCF_000935625.1 Nanorana parkeri
GAGCGTGGATGCTGGCGGGGGGGGGTGGGCGGCGCGGGGGGGGGGGGGGGGGGGCGTTTGTAAAAGCATCAGAGAGGCCGGGGGCAATTACCACCCTGCCCCCCTGGCCCAGTCCACCCCTGCTCTTGGTTCCTAGTGATTTGTATATCCTATATGTGGTTGCAAATGGATTCTTCTTTTTTTTTCAATTCATTGTTTTTAAGTTTATACTCCATCTACAACTTTTACAAAATGGTTGATAGAGATAAAGTAACACTAAACTCAGGAGTTAAATCTTAAAAATGCGTTCAAGTACCTTTTAACTATTAACAAAAATGTAGCTTATTTGTGTATCACTCAGCTGTAGATTCTCAAATAATCTCTGAATTCATATTGACACTGTCCTTCCTTCTGGAGGATGGCCACTTTTGATCCCCATGGTCCCTGTGAGTGTTGTAAAGTAGCTACCTCTCCAAGCTCGCTCCCGTGATAGACTACAATCTCAATACAAATTAGTAAACTAAACGTGAAATTGTAGTCCATCACAGGAGTGAGCTTGGAGCAGTGGCTACTTTAAAACACGCACAGGGACCATGGGGAACAAAAGTAGCCACCCTCCAGAAGGAAGGACAGTGTAGGCACAAATTCAGACATGATTAGAGGATATACAGCCGAGTGATGCACAAATAAGCTACATTTTCTATTAACAGCAAAGGTACTTGAATGCATTTTTAAGATTTAAAGGAGAACTATGGGGTCAGGGGCTTTTCCCCATAGTTCTCCTAGGGGTAACGGGAGGACACAAACTAGTGTCCTCCCGTCACCCAAAGCTCAGTATACCGCGAACTACAGAGTGTAGTGTCACATTAACACTAAAACTCATTAGTTTTACATATTTGAAGGTATAACTACATTATTAGGTAGCACCAGCAAATATTTTCAAATGAGCTTTCATTTACACAGGAAAACTGCTTTTGTAGCTGCATGCAGTAACTCTACTTCTGTCCAATTTTAGGGCTTGCTGTAGGATAAACCCATTGATTCCATGTCTAGAAAACGAGCATTTATCTTTATTATGGATCCTATGTATGCCTGATCCAAGTACACTTGTCACCAACACAGAATTGGCCTAGAGCAGGGCTCAACATTTCAAGTCCTGAGCTACTAGCCAGGCCTTAAGAGTTACTCGCCACCAGTTGCCCCACCTAACCCTTACCCTGCCCCCGCCTTAACTCTGCCCCTAAACACACCATCTTAAATAATCTTATGATAATTCTTATTTTATAGTTGCCGCTTGTAAACGGCAGATTAGGGATTCCTGCTGCAGGAAAACGCAAGTTCCTGACGCAGGAATCCCTAATCACACCTGAAATATACTGTAGGTGTGATGGGGCCTAATATACACATACACTAAAACACAATAATACACTTCTCAACGACAATATTACACTCCTCCCTTATTAACCCCCCCACACACAAAATAATAATACACCCCCCTCACCTGTTCACGTCTTTGCAGGGAGGAGGGTGATCTAGGGGTAGATTAGTGAGGTCTGCAGACCTCACTAATACATCCTTCACTTTCGGCCAGACCGCGGACCAGTACTTGGAGACCAAAATTTCCACTCGCCCTCACTTTATTTTTACTCGCCAAATGCGAGCAGGCGAGTGGAAATTTTGAGCCTTGGCCTAGAGTATAGAAAAACTAAAGAGGTCAAGTATGCCATCAACTCATCCAAAGCTAGTAGGGGCCCAAGCTGAACAATTTATTATTCCCCAGTAAGAGTGCCTGAGGACTGCCCTGCATTCTTGCTAAACTTACAGATTCTGTAAATCTTCAAAATGAGTTTCCTCAAGGGCAGAAAATAAATTTTAGCCAATATAGTAATATCACCTCATATGTTAACAGCTCATTAGTTACTCCCCATGCAAATGTATGCATTTGTTTTTAGTTTAGAAACTGATAGTTTATATGATTTTATAACTGCGTGTGCCTGCGAAATTGCAAATAACTACCATACCCAAAATTGGCCATAGGCGACGCTTTAAAAGCTGCTACTGCTCATTAGTTTAGTGTTATCAGTAATTAATGGCCCTAAAAATATTGCTTTCACTGCGATGTTTGCGGCGATATGGAACATGTGCGGCGAAATGGATGCAAGCATCGTTTTCACACGTAGGTGCACTCAACGCATGTTTGCATGTGTATGTGGGGGTGGAGGACTTTTTTTGGTAACTTTTATTTTTTAAACCTTTTTTTTCACTTTATTGCTATCACATAGGGGACTAACGAGTCCCCTATGTGATAGCCAATTTGCAGTGACAGGTCCTCTTTATGGAGACATCAGAGACATATGGAATGTCATCTAGGGACCCCCAGAGAAGCTGATGAAGCAGAGACCTGCTTCACCAGCTTCTCTCCAGCTTCTGTACCGGAGAGTGACAGAGGAATGCAAAAGTGATGTAATACACATCACTTCCTGCATTCCGACCAGGAGAAGGAGGAGATCAAACGGAGATCGTGTACTGAGCTCCGTTTAATCTCCGGTCACAGAGCTGCTGGTCCCGGGCTCACACCGGGCACAGCAGCTGCGACGGAGGGGGTGCACACCCACACGCATATTGCCAGTGATCAGCGCCTCTACAGACGCCCGAACGCTTGTATGTAAACAGCCATAACAGCATTATACCCTCAGAAAGTATACTCCTAACTGTTTGTTCTTCCTCTCATTGTTCACTCTCCTCTCTCAGCTTTTCTTGACAAAAGAACACTACCCTGGGATCACACACACACACAAAACACAGAAACACATTGTGTATAAAATATAGACACTTAAGCAAGCAATATACTGTGTGAATTTTAGACGGTTTTGATGAACTGGCCAAAATTTGCTCAGTGGATGGCTCCATCTCCAGCCTTCTGCCGGGCATCCTCTGATCACAAAATCGAAGGAGTCGGTCCGAAAATTTTCCACCAAACAGTAACAATAGCATCACTGTTCAGGTATTCTGACAGCAGCTCACCTCTGTCAGAATACAAAACCCAGCAGGAGATTTTTCCATCCATGCTGTTTAGCCTGGATGGAGGAATCTTATTTTTTTTGTTCAGTTTACAATCAATCAAGACATGCAGTCAGATAACACTTAAGCTGGCCATACACCTATAGATTTTCTGCATATTTTTTATTGTCAGATGGAAAAAGTGCAATAGATTCCTCCATCTCTGCTAAACTGTGTGGATGGGGGAATCTCCCGCTGGGCCAAGCTTCAGTATCCTGCTAGTCGGCCCTGCTGGCTCTCAAAACACCTGAACAATGCCTGTATCCAATCAGATTGTTCATGTATTTTGACAGCCAGCGGGGCCGACTAGCAAGATACTAAGGCCTGGTTCACACCTGGGCGTTTTACAGCGCGTTCCTTCGCTCTGTAAAACGCTCAACATGTGAAAACCAATGATTGCCTATGGGCATGGTTCCCACCTGGGCGTTTTACAGCGCGTAGGAACGCGCTGCAAAACGCCCTACGCCCAAAGAAGTACAGGAGCTTCTTTGGGGCGTATCTGCTGCACGTATCCATTGGGATACAGAAAGGTAGCCCTCGGAAACACGCGTTTGTCGTAAAAACGTGCGGCACCAAACACGCATATTCGATACGCCTAGGTGTGAACCCAGCCTAAAGCTTGGCCCAGCGGGAGATTCCTCCATCCACACAGTTTAGCGTAGATGGAGGAATTTTTTGCACTTTTTTAAAATCTATAGGTGAATGGCCAGCTTCAGTCACAATGCTGACTCAGAGCACTTCTGTCTGTTTAACTTTAGGTGTGCTGGTGCTTAGAGCCAGCTAAGTGCAGATTAGGGACACCTGCACATACTGTTTGCTGCAATACCCTCAGCAAACCTTTCGTTGTACATACTGCCCACTGTCTTATCCTCTGTACTCCTCTCCTTCACATTGCCCACTCTCATAACTTCCACATGCCACTCCTACAAATGCTTGCCATCAAAAACCTACGTGTTTCTTTTCTGCAGATACTGCTCACCACAGTCCTCTAATGCACATATTGCCCACTCTCATACCCTCCACACTCCTCTCCTTCACATACTGCCTGCTAACACACTTCTTCAGCACCATTTGTAACATTTCCAACACCGTCCCTTCTGAAACAGACACCTTTTTGCTGGTTCCAATAAATGAATAATGGTCAGTTTCCATGCTGCAAAGATATACGGGTTATTCACTAAGTTACCGAAGGCAGCCGAGTGAATACCCCAGCCGAAGTGAAGTGAGACAAACCCCATTCAGCTATTCACTTCAGCCGTACATCAGCTGATTACGGCTCCCTGCGGTCCAGCCAAGCGGCCCCAGCGTGTTCGGCTGAAGTGAAGAACACGTTCACCTCAGCCAATCCAACATCTGGATCGGCTGAGGCGAGCGTTCGGCAGTTCATTTACTGCTGTTCACCCCTATTCTCATAGGGTCTGAACAGCAGTGAGTGAATAGCCAAATGCTATGCCATGCTTGGTTAGTATGTTCAGTACCTCCAGAACAAAAAAAAATATGTAAACAAAAGAGAAAAAAAAACAGCATGGGGTCCCCCTTCCAAACCATACCAGACCCTTTAGGTCTTGTAGGAATGTTAGGAGGGACCCCCAGGTAACAATTTTTTTTAAAAAGTGTGTGGGGTTCCCTCTAAATGTCATACCAGGCCCTTTAGGGCTGGTAGGAATTTTAACTGGGAACTCCCTCCGCCAAAAAAATGGGGAAAAAAATGTGGGGTCCCCCCTAAAATTCCCAACCAGACTCTTAATACGGGACAGGCCTAGCAGAGCAGGAGAGAGTGGGACTAGTGTGCACCCCCCTTCCTCCCTGCGCCAATCGATGCCACCTGCCCTCTGCTGGCTCCGCCTATTTTTTGTCATGCAATGACAGTCCACTCTTTACAGGTAATTTAAGGACAGTGGCCTGTCAGTGCATGACAAAAATGGGCGGAGCCAGCTGTAGCTCGCGGTATGCTGAGCTTTACCCTTTGAGAACTATGGGGAAAAGCCCTAACCCCATAGTTCTCCTTTTAAATGCCACTGCATATACCCACCTGGCCACTCATGTTAGTTACAAATGCTGAGAATCCTACTTAACAGGAATACACCTTTTATTTAATGCAATTATACAGCACTTTACAGTGCTGGTGTAGTCATTCTACTTCAGTCTCACCTTTTCTATTATACTGAGGGAAAGTTTAATAGCAGTATTTGCATATTTTGTACCAAAGCAATAATCCACTAAGCAGGATACATCTGTAGCTAATAAGGCTACTTTGTTACAAATTTCGAAGCTCAGCAGAGCTCTTTCATGTCTTGATTAGGACGAATATGTTTTATGGAATTCACTTCATTTTCTTAATTTTACTTATGTGTATGAGGTCTTGGTCTCGGCTCTTCACTAATTCTTTAAGCAAAAGTAAACTGCCACCGCAAAATAAAAATGTTGGGACCTAGCAGGGTCCCTTCATCAAGCATTAACATTGACAAAGTGCAAACAAACAAAGTGAGTTAATATAGACAGACAAGTGTGAGAGGACCCATTGAACTGCCCAATCACATCAAGTTCGCACATCACTGAGCTCAGTCGCAGAATCGTCGCTGTCGTCACTTTCAGTGTCTGATGACGAATTTCCCCACGAATCACTATCGCTCAATTCTGCAAGTGATTCTAAATCACTATCACTGTTTTCTAGCTGGTCTAAAACTGCTTTTGACCTAAAGAGACACTTTTTTGGATGCCATGGACGTTCTCAAGTTTCCAGGCAGAAAAAACGGTAAAAGTGCAGACAGGCCACTGTACAAAGCTCTAGGGACATAACTGAGGTGAAATGGTTTGATACAGTAATGTAATCATAACAGATTACAATGTATTGTGTATATGTGTTTACTTTTCACTTTTGAATTTCCCGCCGGTTCCCCCCCCTGCGATGCTGGCGATCGCAGGGGAGGAACTCAGAAGATGGATGCCAGCATCGGCCGGAGGACACAGCGGGAGGACACCAGGGGCTTGGACAAGGTAAGTGACACTACATTGTATTCCCGAGGGATTACCGCCAGGGAGGTTAAGGTGTACTCATGGACATATTGATTAAAACTCACATTTTATTTCTATCAAGCTAAAATAGGTACACAGTGTACCTGTGTGTAAATCAATAAAAATATAAGAGCTAATAACAGTTACAAATTAAAAAGTACAGGCCACGTCTATAATGGCAACAACCTCCACACTTGTATCCAAGAAACTGTATGTAATCATATCAAATGTCCATAATGAGGTTTAGATACAATTGTTCCATTCACAGCTTGCAGCTTTGACCATATCTTGTGGGTGGATGGAGGAGGTTTTGTACACTCAAAAAAAGAGCTTCCTCAGAAGTATAGTCACCACTGGCCCGATCTTGTGCATTAAGGGACACACCACACCCCCATCCGTGTGTGAGGGGCGGGGGAGCGCCAGAGGAATACACCTTGAGCACAACCAACCGACACAAACTCCAGTCATCAACCAGATAGTTTGTCTGTTACTTCAGCGATGTGCCGACAAGGCTGTGCACGCAACAAGGCACGCAACAAGGGCAGCATTATTTCTAATTTGGTAACTTCTGCATGGCCCAATTATCATAAAGGATTTGCAGACTTATCTCATGGTGGCAAAAATCTGTCCATGTACTGGCTTAAGCACGGATCTGCTCTTACTAAAAATCCAATTTCCATATCTATAAATTACTTTTTCTAGTTTAAAAGAGAACTATAATCCTACAGATAGAAAACTAGTTAAATCATTCAGAAATACATATTTGTAATCCTTTTCCACACTGAGCAACTGCCTGTTTCCAATCTCTTTAAAACAGGCATTAGCAAATGGTGTTTCTCACTGAAATAATCGTATCCGACTGCCCATATCCATATAGTTTAGCCACATCCTGTCCTTGGCATGCAATGGATCAATTTCCCCAGGGATCAGCATTTCCTCAGACTACAAATTCACAGGCTGGCTTTACACATGGCTGTTGCTGCCCTTGCTTCCAATGTTTTCTAACAGTCACAGTAAGGGATAAAAATTTATAAACCCTACATTAGCTTATATTGAAGCTGAACTCTAGTCAAACAATTAAATACACAGTTGACAGGCATGTATGGAAACAGTTTATCTTCAAAAAACTTATATTACTATTTACCCAGACCAGATATTTACTCATCCCTTTTGCACTTAAAGAAATACAAATAAGCCCCAAGCTATGAATAGACAGTAAAGAAACAGACCAAGTGAGCTCTACTCACCCTGCTTTCGTCCTATCAATATGTTCCTTGTCAGCACATGTGAATGCAGCACACCTGATTGGCATAGACAGGGCCGCCATTATAAAAATTCTTGGGGCTCCGTATAGCCTACCTGGCAGGACCCCCTTGGTCTGCTGCCCTGGGGCTTCCCCTGCCGGATGATTCTGTGTAGCTATTGGAAAGGAAAG
>NW_017307004.1:705666-731147 GCF_000935625.1 Nanorana parkeri
TTCTGTGTTCATGTGTAGAAGAAGGCGGGGGGGGGGGGGGAGCTTAGGAATGAATAAATAACTTGTTACCGGTGTTGTGTGTGTCAGTAGGTTTGTTCCACACTTACTTTAAAGATCATAATTTTGTTAGGGGGAGGACATTTTGCTGGCCGGTCAAATTGTTGTTATGTTAAATCCCTATTGTAGCAGCCAGAAATGTGTAAATCCACAGTAAGATATGCCCCTAGTTTTAGGAATTTTTCATAACTGCTAGCACTTTAGCGGTTACCTGCAGGCAGGTAACCAATTTATAGGGGGTGGTGCGCAGTGACGTGTGGTACCTCTGGTTCCGAGTGAGGCATTCCCCAGCCTCGCCCCCAGCACGCCCCCCAGCGCTGGCCGAAGCCCCGCCCCAACCAACCACCCCAACCCAGTCCCCAAGCTAGTGTGAAGGAGGAAGGAGACAGGGAGGAGCCTCCCTGTCCTTCACTTGCTCGTCTGTCAGACGTGCTTATGGGCTGGCAGCGTGGAGAGGAACCCACTGGCAGGAAGTGGCCTGAAAATCCGAGAGCAAGGTACAAAAAGGGCAATCCAAGGGGGTAGTCAATGTCCAATCCAGGTCAAGGCGGGCAGCAGAGGTTGAGAAGCGATAATCAGTCCAAGGGGTCAGCAAACAGGAAGTCCAGATGAGGGGTCAGGGAGCAACAGCAAGATTCACACATAGAGAAGCTAGGTGATCACACCATAGGGTGGAATAACTCGGCAACAAGCCAGGGCTCTGACCAGGATTTTATAGCCAGGGGATGTAAGACCACCCCCTGGTTACCAGGACAACCAGGAGGCTTCCCTCCCCGGGAACCAATGGCAGGCGAGAGGGATGGAAGGTGCATGCTGGGAACCTCCCCCAGCAAGGCCCACACCTGATAGTCCTAATGGGCACAGGCGCACTACGTGTGCGCCCGCAGGCATGCGCGCGCAGCCTGTGTACCGCGTCTGCTACGCATTTCACGCACCCGCAACCCCGGCGCCAGGAGTTCTACCAGGCTGGAGGAGACCCCGTGCCCTGCACCGTACCCGTTGGCCCCGAGGAGAGGTAACACCCCTGGATTCCTCACATCGTCACTGCTGAGGCATCGAGATCGATGGCCTCAGTGGGTTTTTTATTTTATTTGGACAGCTTGGACCAATGGCGCATTGCCATTGGTCCAAGCCATCCACAGAGCTCACGACTCTAACAAGGAGTAGAGGCTGTGACAGCTCTTGCCTCAATAGTTAGGTTACACAAGTAGTGGGGAAGCCCGCTGCTCTGTAACCTAACTACCTGTCAAAAGTTGGATGCAGCACTGCCTGTAATCTACAGGCAGCGCTCCGTCCATGGAGGCTTTCCCTGCTGTGTAACCTGATAGAAGCCGATCTGAATGGAGAAAAAGCTGTCAGCTTCAGACTTGAAGCTCTGCCTCACCTGCCCGCACGTCCCTGGTTGTGCGTCACACTGCAGTGACATATGGTACTGTGAGTTGCACTGCATAAAAATGCAAACATTCTACAGCACTGTGGTGTGAACAAAGCGCGTAGAAAAAAACCTGTTTTTTATGTGCCCTAGCGTTGAGCCTGCGGTAATCTGTGCAGATCAATCCAGCTCATCCCATATGGTACAAGCAACCTTTCAAATGGAAAGGAGAACATTCGCCCGAAAGTCCTTCTTCCTAAAGGAAAACAAATTATGTACGAAGATTGTTCATGGTCAGGAAACCTGGAAGATGTTCAGATGTCATGATTTTCTATTCATGTCTTCACAATTGTGCTCACTAACTTCTGTCTGCTGTCACCTTTTCACCAGCCACACACAAAACACATGGAGATTGCAAGAGACTTATTGTCAAGTCAATGTAAGTTGCATACACTAGATGCATTTAAAATATTTATAATTATTACCTGTGTTAATTTGTGGGGGGTTTTAAGAGTACTCAGCTTTTCAGTGTACTCAGCTTTAAAGAAACATTTTTTTTTAAAGAACTCGCTTTAAAGAATTTTTTTTCATTTTTAAAGAAAAACTCCCGCCATTACACCATTTATTCCAAGTCATTCAGTTTAACACTCTTCTAAGGTGGTCACAGCATACCACCAGCGCTCTATTAAGAATTAATGCTTTTCTCGACACATTTGAATAAGGGAAGCTTTGCAAGTTTTTGAGGGAACCACCATAAAACTCTCTCTCTCTCTCTCTCGGGCAAACTTGTAAAGACAGCCCATTATAACCCCACTCCCGGCAAGCCTCAGTTTTATAAATCCTATATACCCAAAGGTAGGGGGCACAAGCAACAGAATAAATTAGGTGTCCCAGCATCCCCCACAGTTTGTGACACATATGTAAAAATGTTGCAGCTCCATCAGTTAACCCCCAAATGGGGAAAAGACATGGGGGAGGGGGGTGACTCCTGGGAGAAAAGACAAGCCATTGGGTACTCCCCAATGGTGGTCTGGGCATGTGACTAGGTGACCTACATTGGCCCCTGCAGGGCATCCCCGACAGTTTTTGCCCTTCTGGTGGGCAAAACACCCTAAAGGGTCTTTAGAGACAGGGCTCCACCAGTAGGTGGGCCATGAGTATGAACCTTTATAGCACCCTGTGGCTAGCTCAACGCATTGCAACATGACTTTACAGGCAAGCCCACATCTTCCTGGCGGGGCCCAGGTATGGTCAACAAGGCTCAGCTTGGAAGTACTGATCTGGAAGCTTCTAACTTGTGCAGCAGTGACTGTGTCGCAGATAAGTGTTTTAGGAAACAATTTCTATGAAATAAATCTGAAGTGTGGAGGAAAAAAGTTAGATTCTCTCAGAGCACCGAAAACAATGCTCATCTCCTAAAGACACTAGCAAAACAAGTGTGGCTTGCTGGGAGTGGGAGTGGTATACTTGGCTGTCTTTACAGCTTTGCTTTGCCAGTGTTTAATCTCATGAAGTTGGCAGTATAACCCAGTGGTCTAAGAATACCATCATGTGTCCTGTGATTTATGATTAAGAAAATTCAATGTAAGTTTTGAAAATGCCCCCTTGCCCAGTTGCATTATGAGCACCAACACACCAAAGACTTATCATACTGTAAAATATGGTCCTGGCTACCATTCAATTGCTGCTTGTTATAATCTAAAATGGTGCATTACTGTTCTCACACATAGGGGTTTATTTCTAAACTGTTCGCATAGTGAACAGTTCTGCAAAATTAATTGGCTCCATGTAGCTAGTGGCCATAATGTGCTGTGAATTAAATTCACAGAGCTGTTCATTGTGCGAACGGTTTATAAATCAACCCAGTAGTGTCTAAAATATTTGCTGTTGTAACACATGCTTTTTTATGCTAAATGAACTCCATCTCTGCAGCCTTCTGCTTAATCCTTGGAATTTTTTTAAAACTCCTCTTTGAAAAGCCAGATCAAATTAAGCTTATTTATTACTTTTAAATGCTTCTGTATGCTTTTTATGTAGTCTTCAGTTGGCCTTTAATCTCTTAACGTCAGCCATATGCATATATGTAGCAGTATGGTGGTGGATTTTAACATCGTGCAGCCAAATATATGTGTCCAGTTGGCTCTCTTAGCTCATTGACTGAGCTGTCACCAACCTTCACTATTTACAATTGGGAGGTGGGACAGGCTCCTGATCTTATGATCACTGTGACATTCAAATGCATAAGAGTCCCATCACACTCCTGACCGAAATAGAACCTGAATTGGGTGGGTGGGTGGGTGCTGCAGTGACTGCGAATGGCACCACCAATCAAACAGTATTGGATAAAGAAGCCACGAGCACTCCACTATTCACTTGTCCAACCCATCCTTTATTGACGTTGTAATGTAACCTTCTGACGTCAATAAAGATTGGGTTGGATGAGTGAATATTGAAGTGATGGTGACTTCTTTATCCATTACTGTGACATTCAATCACAGTGATCACATTATAAGGAAGCCCTCCTTTGCCCCTTGGCATCAGGAATCCCGTAAAGGAATGTTTTAAACTAATAATGTGAGTAAAAAACAAAAAATATTTGCCAGATGGTATTATTTCAACTTCCTTTTATAATTAGAATATATTTAAATGCTATTTTCAGAAAATCAAATACAAAATAAAAATAATGGTATTGAATGCATGAATATTGATTCATTTTGTTATCGTCTTGGAGACTGTGTTTTGGCATCTGCAAGTGTTGTACTATTCCTGCTAAAACAAATAATCTAGTAGTTAGTCTCTCTTATTGTCTCTGTGAGTAGGCAGATGGTCTGACATGAGCAGAGACAAATTAACAAATAATGTTGGGCCTTATCTTAATGAAATCTGTGCATAAGGCACTATATCCTCCTCAAATTATTCTGTCAAATAAAACAGAGGATGTGTTTATGTTCAAGCATTTTAATCACAAATCCGTAAATTTGTTGCCACGGGTCAAGTGAATAGCAGTTATTTTTTGGCAACACTGGAAGATTGTGGAAGCCTTTATCTGATACTGTAGGTCTAATTGTACTAAACACGTCCACATTTTTCTTTCATTTACTTGCACATATATTTAGATTTTGTGAACATTAAGGAGGTTATGCACGTAGGAGCCGAAGGATCCCGCCATAGCTTCGGCTGAACTTTCGGCTCTCTTTTCGCCGGAGCCCTTTGGTTCAGGCATATACTTCAGCTCGACTGAGCCGAAGTGACAACCAAAGCGGGGCAAGCGGCCGTCCTTCGGCCTTCTCACAACCCAGCCGGCGCCCCCTAGTTTTTATTCATTGGCCGGGACGTGCTAGAAGACTCTAGCAGGTGCTGGCCAATAGGAAAAAGTTGAGCGGAGCTAGCTGTCACTGCTAGCTCCGCCCAATTGTTTTGCTTTTAAAAAAAAAAAAAATCTTTTACTTTTTTTTATTTAACTATTTATTTACATTTTTAAAAATTATTTTAACCTCCTTTTTAAAAAAAACAATTTTCCCTGATTTGCTTTTCTGCTCGGTACCACGGAGATACCGAGCAGAATAGCCAAGCCAAATGCCATTCGGCGGCATTTGGCTATTCACAAACTGCCGTTCAGCCCCTATGTGAATAGGGGCAAATGGCAGCAATCGAGTTGCCGGAGCTTCGGCTCTGCTGATCCTGATGTTGGATCGGCTGAGTCGAAGTCCCTCTGCACTCCGGCTCAGCCGAACATGAAGAGCATGTTCGGCTCACTGAAGTGCAGCCGGAGGCAGCCGATTAACGTCTGATTTCAGCCAATGTATGTCTGAAATCAGCCACACTGAGCCGTAGTGAATAGTCTTCGGCAACTTTGTGAATAACCCCCTTAGTGTTGTGAAAAATAGTTCACACAAAGACACCTTTTTGTCACTTTTTTGTTTTGCACTGTACATTTGATTAGGAGGTTAATATTTAGCACTGTGCATATTTCATTTCAACCATTGAAGAGTTTAATATGCTCTGAGCATAGCCGCTTCATATTATCACTTGGATATCCGAGTCCTGAGCGTAGAATATTATAGTATTAGCGGTATTGCAACGTTGTCATGTTTTTTACTTTTACGTGGGGAAGGTTCGTTTGTATTTGTAGATGGGAATATTGTGTCGATTGTTGTGTACATTGTGCACTAAATTATTTTGTATAATTTTCATCTGAAAGGTATCTCCATATATTCAGATATTGTGGCAGAAAACCTCTCTCTCAATTAGTAGTAGGAGGAGGGGGTGCCCCTGAAAGCGTTAAGGAGGTCTCTGAGGAGAGAATGGACTCTGTTTGGGGACAGCGATCTGGGTTGGCAGAATTAGCCAGCAGGGCCTGCTAACCCACACCTCTTGCACCTATGAACTGCAATGGTCACCTATGTCACCCATCACTGTAGGTAGCTATGCTATATTTTGAGATGAGAAGCACAGAGGGAGCTGGAAACGCAACCTTCTTCTTCCTGCCTGAGTGCAGTGCACATGCACTCATATGTGCATTGGTAGTACATTCAGGCAGGAAAAAGGCTGCACAGAGTCTGTAAGGCGCCCTGGGCTGAAAGCATGTCAAATAGCACCAACTTAAGAAAAATACCCTGGCCTATTGTTCCACCACCTGCTTGTGACAGAGCACGTCATAACCTGCATTCTACCTGTTAACCCCTACAGGACAAGGAGCACAGCACACCTAGGCTCCCAGAAAGGGCAAAAGCCCTGGGTTACCACACCAGGCAGTAGTACCACATTCCTAGATGTGTACAGCACCCTATTAACTGAGCTGTGGTGAATGGCACAGGAGGTAGTGAGGTGGCTGACAATCCATTTATCTTTTTAATTCTACCAGGTGCAGAGCAGCCACTTGCCTGCAAATGCTGCTAATGCAACCTTTTACTTCTCCTTCCCCCCAGGGGTACATCTTACCCATTTTAATGGACTCCTCAAACCCCACAGATATGCATGTCACTATTTATTGATGGACTCCTAATGCAGCCTTTTCCTCCTCCCCTCTAGGGTGCAAAACAGACATTATTTTTATTAGACTCCTAATGCACTCTTTTTTTCTTTACTCTAGCAGTCCATTATTTTACACAGAAGGCCATCCTTGCTTTTCATTTGCATGGGTAATGCCATGAGGCAGCAGGAGACAAAGAAATAATAAGAGAAGGATGAGTGTTGGGGCCCTAACGGTTAGGAGGAGAAGTGCTTGGTTGCTGACAATGAGAAAGTTTTTTGGGAAGCTTTAAGGGTGGTATTTTACACCACCCCCAAGGGTAACATTGATGGGATCTACTGCCACCATCCTAAAGTAATCCCAAAATAACCACTCTGAGGAGGTGGTGCAAAGAAACTCTTTGACACATTTCCTGATGGTGTCTGGAACCATCACACTGTAGCCATAACTGAAGGGGGAAAACCTAAGGGTATAGGCTTGCCATCCTTCCACAAGGTGGATTTGGGCCATTGGCACACAGCATTATTCGAGCCAATGCAACCCAGAAAATGAAATACAAACAGCATTACAAAAGTCAATTTAGGAACCATCCTGCTGTGAAAATGAAAAACCTGTACTCGGGAACCCCTCTTGGAAAAACCTAAATGTTGTGATTCTATTAGATAACAATGTTGCACATTTGCACAGCTGAACCTTGTATGGACTATGATTATATTTGAGATATTTTATATAGTGATATGTCCCAGTTTATGCACTTTTTATTAGGGCTGGTAATGATTAAAAATTTTGTGTTCGATTAATTCGAAATGGTTTTTAATCGATTAATTATAAGCCATTATTATACAGCCAAGGGAACTGTATAACTGGAAGACAAAAAGAAAGAGAAGGGCGACCACCCTAGTGCAGATGGTTCTTTATTGTTTAAAAATAGCAAAATAGAGTGCAAAGGTATTCACAATGGTATATCGATTAGAAGCATAAATGAGTAGTTCAAGGATACATCAGTTTACAAACTTCAATCAGCCTGTGTGCCAATATGGACGGCACACAGGCTGATTGAAGTTTGTAAACTGATGTATTCTTGAACTACTCATTTATGCTTCTAATCGATCTACCATTGTGAATACCTGTCGGGTCTCAGGCCGCAGTCCGGTCACAACTGGCCCGTCTAATGCAGGGACGCGGCGACCAGTGACGAGGCGGCCCGGCAGGGCACGCCCACCTGTGACGCGACGGCCCGGCGGGGCACGCCCACCTGTGACGCGACGGCCCGGCGGGACACCCCCTGTGCGTCCTGATGCCGCCCAGTGATGTCACTAGGGCTATAAAAGGAGACTCAGCACTCTCAGTCATTGCTGAGTGCTCTTCAGCCTGTGTCCTATCAGGTTTGCTCTGTTCCTGCTGTTTCCTTACTGTATTGACCCTGGCTTGTACCTGACCATTCTCTGGATCCTGTTTATGCTCTTACATCATCTTTCTGGCTTCTGACCCTGGCTTGTCCTTGACCATTCTCTGGATTCTGATTTGGCTATTACTTCCCCTCTCTGGCTTCTGACCCTGGCTTGTCTCTGATCACTCTCTGGATTCTGCTTGGCTGCTGTTATTACCTCTCTGGCTTCTGACCCGGCTTACTCCTGACCATTCTTGGTATTCTCCAGTGCAACACCACGCTCAGCGGACACCCCGGATTCCATACCGGCACCCGTGCTGCTCTTGCCTGTGCCCCCTGTTGCACCTCAGGGGTCCACAGACGGAACCGCAAGGCAGGTCCTCCTTATCACTTCGGGCCCGCACCACGGTACGTAACAATACCTTTGCACTCTATTTTGCTATTTTAATTAATAAAGAACCATCTGCACTAGGGTGGGTGCCCTTCTCCTTTTGTAATGCCTTACCTGTTTGAACGGTTGAGCTGGATGCTGTGGTACTGGTGGTTGAATCGGTGGTGTTGGAGATCGAGGGGGTGGTCAATGCCGCAGCGGCTGCTGCCGAAGTAGCTACTTCGGCTAACGAAGGGAAGGGGGGAGGAGTCCGGTGACGTCACGGATATCGACTTCACCAGGAAGTCCTGGAAGACCCGGAAGCCGACGGAAAGGAGAGTTCCGATCAAAATAATTTTGATCGATCAAATTAACGATTAATCGAAGGATTCATTGTTAATTTCCGCAGCCCTACTTTTTATCTATATAGATTATACAGTATATTCATTTATACACAGACTACTGATTTTTAGCTTCTGTGTTTACTTTTTATCTATATGGATTGCGCAGCACATACATTATGGCCTTAATTGTATAATTTATTATTTCCTTTTACTGACAATTTATGAAATTACATAGCATATAGTATGTTTGAATAATTTTTTAATTGATTTTAGAACCTGTACCACACCCAATACTGATGAAGTGAGAGATAGTCACAGCATGCATTTATGGGTGTTTAATCACAATAAAGCTCATCCTTGTAAGAATATTATTGAAGTTTGGATATTTGAGACCATCTACACTTTACAACATCCACACTAATCCAAGGGCACCTCTGCCTCTACACCAGCAGGAAACTTTTCCGTCCATCTTAAACACATAGCCATAGCTGTCATTGAATTTAGGTAATTCCAATAATTTTAAAAAAAGGTCTGCCAAGCCTAAATTGAGAGACAAAGGTTCTGCACATTGAAGTCGTAGTTTTTGTTGGGGGGGGGGGTTTATTTGTTTACAATTTTTTTTTTGTAAGGTCATCCCTGCCCTTTTGAAGCAAACACAGGCAGAGACTGCAATGCAATCTGGCTACTACAGTACCTTTTAAAAAAAAGGCTTAAACACCGCCCTGTCACATGCAAAAATGTATATAATTAGTTTCTTGAAATATAACACCACCAGCCCAGACACTGGCCCTGCATAGGTGATGATGACGACAAGGCGTTCTTAGTATTATCTGCACATGGTTCTTTGATGTAAAACAGCTTTTCAATTCAGTCTCAACTGCATCTCTGGGCTCTCCTGACAATGTGGAGGGAGGGTATTGACATTGGTGATTTTTTTATTTTTAAAGATTGTTTATTAGAGACATTTTATAATAAACAATACAAATACAGACTTCCAACAGGAGAAACATAGAATAGACGGGCCAACACCCATTACCAACAGGGCTCGAAATATGCATAGTGTCCAAACCAAGGAGCAGAAATCTAAGGCATTCAGGCAGTACATGAGGCAAATAACTCGGTAATGTAACACCATAGTACATTGCACACCCTATAAGGGTTGGGAGATGTCCACACCCCAGCTGACTATTCAGCTCCTTAGTATCTACATGGAAAGGAAGCGGACCAGAAGAAGATAAATAACAGTAAACAAGGAGAGAAAAAGAGAGAGAAAAAGAAAGGGAGGGTACGGTCACAGGTCTGGAGTCCACAAACTTACACTCCCAACACAGAAATGTCAAATCAATCGGTCAAGAGTCCACAAAATCGATCAGTAGCACAGAATTGTAACCAGATACTCCATGCTGCGTAGAATTGGTGAGTGGTGATACACATCCGCAGTTAACTCTTCCATGTGAGATATACACTGAGTAGCCAGATTATTATGACCACCCCATCAGTACTTCATTGGGCCACGAGATGACTCCACGAGATGACTTGGTTTGGCCGCCTCGTGACTCCACGAGATGTTGAAAGGTGATGCGAGGAATCTGATACTGCACTGTTGCTCTTCTGTTGTCTTGTACCAGTCTTGCCACTCTCTGTTCTGCACTAACATTAACTAGTCGCTGACGGCCACAATTCGCACGTTCAGACCCAGATTTTTGGCTGACAGTTCAGTCTTTAAACACTTTAACAACAGCTGCTCTTGAACATTTAACAAATTCTGCTGTTTTGCTGGTACTCGCTCCATGACTCCGAGCGCCAACAATCATCCCACGTTCAAAGGCTGTTAAATCACGTTGTTTACCCATATCTTCAGAAAAAAAATCACTTCTACTGTCGTGGTAAACAACCTGGTTCCCTATTTATAATGGTCTGGCCCTCTAGAAACTTCAGCGCAAAATTATAGCTAATTTGCCTACAAACGTCAGATGGTCATAATAATCTGGCCACTCAGTGTAGTTTGTAATTCAATCACCCACTCTCGAGGAGTAGGCGGTGTAATCGACTTCCAGTGCCTCGGGATTACCGCCCTTGCGGCTATCATGAAGAATCACAGCAAGCCTTTCTTCGCTGATGAGATCGAACCCAGATGAACAGACAGGAGAACCATCTGCAGGGACCTATCCACCCTGACATTAAACTAGTGATCATAAGTATCAAAAATAACATTCCAAAAGGGGGTCAACAACGGGTGCGACCACCAGATATGCAGCATCGTCCCAGGGTGCAACAAGCAACGCCAACAGGACTTAGAAGTGGTGGGATACATAGCATGAAGTCTAGTGGGGTAATAATACCATCTTGAGAGTACCTTATAGTTTCTTTCCTGATTCCTGCTGGCTACAGACATGATGTGAGATAGGGCAAAATATTTGGAGATCTCCTCCGCTCCTCCGCCGACAGACTACAGCCAATCTCTTTCTCCCACTCTGACACAAAAGACGAGGGAGACAAAGAATTAGCAGACAATAGATATCCATAAATCGTGGAAATCACGTGCTCCAGGGGATTTTTAGATACACATAACTTCTCAAAGGAGGAGAACTCCCTTCCCGGGTGACCCCTGTCGACGAGCATCCGCCAGAAAGTTTGTCACTGAAAATATTGCAACCAACTACTAGGGGTCCTCTGCTCATCCCGTAGAAGGTCAGTGAGGTTCCTCAGATTGCACGATTCTAAAGCCCAAGAAATCGGCGAAAAAGACCGCGACTCCCAAATAAGGAACCGAGCAGAGAGAGGTGCCGAGGGGAAGTCCGGGTTACTCATGACCTGGGCCAGAGGCCCATAATACGAAGAGATGGCTGTCACAGACTTACCCGGCGTGTCCCTGCGCTCCAGCTACGAGCCGTCTCGTCACTGACGTCACCCTGGCTCCGCCCACGGGGCGCGACGCCGTGGGTAAAAGGTCAGCTGGTTCGTCACTCGGCGTTCTCTCGTTGTGGAGTGTCGAGTGACGAAAAGAGAACCTGCAGGCATCCCTCTCAGAGACCTTCCTGTGTCCCAGTACCGTCCCATCAGTAACAGACAAATACCCGCTGTGAGCTAAACGCTGCTGAGGCTACAAACCGCAAGTATCTGGGGTCTTGATCCAAGTGCCGCTGACTCTGCTACATGCATTTCTGCTTGCTGATACCTGCTGCTATCTGTGCTGCTGTTCCAACTGCAATTAACCCATTGTGCTGCATCTGCTGTTTAGGATTTACCTCATTCTGTGTACCCTACACTTACTAAGTTCCACTGAAGTTAGACTGTGTATTCCTACCATTGAGTTGCAGGAAGGGATTGTTATAGTACTGTCTCATTACAATACGGACTGTCAGGATTGTATATGGTTACATTAACGTTGCTTGTTCTGCTTGCACCTTGCTGCTTACCCTCCTGCCTAAGTAACCTCTGATAAACTGCCTACTAGTAAATGCATGACCCACTGCCTGCCATCTGTGTACTATAGAGTTGGGTGCTGTTACCCACAACTCTCAGTGGCCATTCCCCATAGTCTAAAAGGAAGTAAATGATGACTGCGGTCTCCCTACCGCACTTGGTGTAATAGGGAACCGCTCACTGACCTTCCTCCTCAGAGACCAATTCCTCACCTGTTCCGCAGCTGCGATCCAGTTATAAGTACTGTCCCCTGACGAGCCCTGACAATGGCAGAGGATCTGAAAAGAGATTCCCAGACCTTAAGCATGATGAGTAGAAAAAAGGGGAGAGAGGGGTGGGCGGGCAGGAGGGAGAAACCAATAGAGGGGGGGAGTGGAGAAGGACAAGATATCCCATTCCAATTGTACCCACAGCTTATCAGCTGGCTTGTAAATATTATCCATACGTCTGGTCAAGATCGCTGCCTTGTAATAAAGCTCTAGATTTATAAGGCCCACCCCGCCCCTCGACTTTCTTCTGGTCAAGACCAAAGAACTAAGTCTGGCCGGTCTAGACGCCCAGATATATCTTATCAACAAAGAATGCAAGGTACGAAAAAAGGATTTAGGGACATCTATGGGGACAGTCAAACACTTTCTCAAGCTCAAACACAATACTGTTCCCTTTTGAGCTTGAGAAAGAGGTTTTCTCCTCAAAACGTGTTGCTCCCGACCTTCCACCCACAACTATCACTGACCTGACCACTTGTCACCGTGTCGGCTTCCCGGCCGACTCCCATCTACTGTCACAATCACGGCTCGGGCACATCGTCAAGCCTCGGTCCACACACAGACTGAGCTGCACCATCTACAGCTGCAGCCACAGCAGCCTAGCCAGACGCTACTCTTGCACACCGTCTGAACCTCCTATAACAGCAGTGGGGAGACGGACGAAATCCTTGTGCCGCTACCCGCTCCCCCGTCCACCCCTCTCCTTTCCGTCTCTCTCCTCCTTGGGATGAGCAGCCTCAGGCAGCATATCAGCCTCTATTGAACACACACCTTGGACATCACGATCCTCCCCACAGGCCGGTCTTCATCTGGTCCTTGGACCCACTCAAGTAAGTGCATTTTCCTTTTCTGTCTTCCTCCCTGCAATGTTCGGTCCAGTCAGATAGCCCCTTTTAGTTTTGCGCCCTCACGTTTGTCTTTTTGGTTTCCACAAGTACAGGTACTCCTCCTGTTTCCCAGGGCTGCAGGCTAGTTAGGGACACACAGTTCAATCGCCTAGGTCCAGTCCAAGAGCGCTGTTCGTGCTATCTTTGTGCGCTTTTAGATATGTATAACAGGTCATCAGCATACAAACCAAGCTTAAAGTCTTGTTTGCCCACTTGCACCCCCTGTATGGACTCATTATTCCTAATGTGGGCCGCTAGATGCTCCATTGCTAAAATTTACAGATATGTGGACAAGGGGCAGCCCTGACGGGTACCATTATGAATGGCCACTGGATCCGACAGAATCCCGTTAACCCTAATTCTAGCAGTGGGTACATGATACAGGGAGAGGATTTTATCGAGGAGAACCGGTGGAATCCCAACCTGGGAAAGGGCAGCTTCCAGGAAGGGCCAACTAAGGCGGTCAAAAGCCTTTTCGGTATCGACAGACAATAAACAAAGGGGGATCTTCGTCGTCATGGCATACTGCATAAGAGTGAGGGATTTAGACATATTGTCCCGTGCCTCTCAGGCTGTGACAAAACCCACCTGGCCTAGGTGAATGAGAGACGGAATAGACAACTTCAAACGATTGGCAATACATTTCGTGAACATCTTTATATCAATGTTAATAAGAGAAATGGGCCTATAACTCGTGCAAGTGGACGGATCCTTATCTGGTTTGGGGATAACTGTGATATGTGCTTCTTGGGACTGCACAGTAAATGGGTTGGAGGTTGATACTGTATTAAAGGTATCCAGAAGGATAGGCAATAGGGGGTCGTGGAAAGTTTTGTAGAATACACCATTATAACTGTCAGGGCCAGGACTTTTACCCAAGGGGAGATATTTAATGGCCCCCGAGAGTTCATCCGAGGTAAACAGTTGAGCTAAATGGTGAATCTCGTCCTCGGACAAACTAGGGACACCTGACTCCCTTATGTAATTAAGCAAGACATCAGGGCAACACGCCTCTCCTGGTCGAGGGGTCAATGTTATACAATGAAGAATAATAGTAATGGAAGGCAGCAGCGATATGTTCAGGAGACTGAACCAGCACTTGGTGCGGGCATACAACCTTAGAAACATAAGTACAAGATATTTTTGCTCTAATAGATGTGGCTAGTAACCGACTGCTCTTGTCCCCAAATTCATGGAAAGAGCAGAGAGTCAAATCCCTGGGTCGTAGGTACGATTGATCGAGAATAGAGTGGAGCTCCTGTCACTTAGACAGAAGAGTTTGAAAGATCTGGGGGGACGCATTTGATTTTATGACAGATCTCCAAAGAGGAGATTTCAGGCAATAAGGCGGAGGTCCTAGCAACACGCTCACATTTCAATCTGGAGCTCGCACTTAAAAGTTTTTTTTTTTAGCAGAAATTCACACAAGTTCATGCTTGACAATAAATTATATATATATATCTAATGATAATTGACAAAAGTGAATGAATTCAACAAAAATGCGGTTTCCATTTTGCCAAACATAACTGGTCATGGTTAACTATACTTAAAACATACAGTACATGATTTCATAATAGAGTTAATCAGTTTTGCCAGGTAGGGACAGGGTCCTGTTAACTGAATAGAGAGATGAGGATGATGAAGAGTGCTTTTCTTTTCAGGGAGGAGCAATAATTATTGGAGTGACGGAAGCTTCTATTGCTCTATTTGGAGGGGACTGCAGGCCTGCCTCCTTCTCACTGACTGTGGGCATTGGCTGTGGAGGGGGTTCTATTGATTGGGAGAACCTTTCCTTATTTCCTCAGTCACCCCTTATGTTTAAGACCCCCTGTACCCATTATAAGTACAGGATTTGAATTAATCAGCACATGTTGCCAATACCGAGTACCGATACCGGTACTTTCGCTAGCATAGAGTTGGCTTCCCAGGTAATCAAGAAGCCTGGCGGCGGGTAATGACATGCTGCCCAGCTTCTTGATTGCCTGTGAAGCCGCTTCCATGCTGTTTGTCCGGGTCCATGCTGATTGGCCGGGAAGCCAGCTTCCCAGCCAATTAGCATTAAGCCGCCCAAACAGCATTGATCCGGCTTCCTGGCCAACCAGGAAAGCCGTGCAGCAAGTCATTACCCGCCACCCAATTTCCTGATTGGCCGTGAAGCTCCATGTCCCACGCGGCACTGCCGGTCAGAGGAAATCTCCCTCGGACCAGATGTTCTGGTATTGGGGGTAAGTATCGGAGCATTTGAACGAGTATTTCCCCAAACAATCAGTATGTGCACCGATACTAGTATCGGTGCATCCCTACTTTTTCATAATTAAGGAGCAGTATGACAAGTAGTGCTGCTAATATACAGGTATGTTCATAAATATTTGGACATAGTTACATAGTATTTGAGGTTGAATAAAGACACAGGCCCATCAAGTTCAATCTTTGTGTGTATGTGTGTGACTGTGCTTGTATACGAGTCTCCGTGTGATCTTGTTTTTAAGAGTATCTGTACCCCGGTATGTTACGGTCTCTGAGGAAGGTGTCTAAATGCTTTTTGAATAATTCAATACTCTCAGCTGATACCACTGCTTGTGGCAGCGAGTTCCAGACTTTAACCGCTCTAACTGAAAAGAAGCCCCTACGCCCCTCATGGTTAAATCTCTTCTGCACCAATTTTAGATGGTAGCCTCTAGTCTTTGTTATGGAGTTTACAGTAAAAAGTTTATTACTGATGTTGGCATCACCACCAAACATTTTGTACATCAAAATCATGCCCCTCTTAGTCTCCTCACTTCCAGCATGAAAAAGTTTATATTTAGTAACCTTATCTCATAGCTTAGATTCTCCAGACCCTTAATTAGTTTTGATATCCTTCTCTGGACTCTCTCTAGCTCAAGGACATCCTTTCTGTGGATTAATGACCAAAACTGGACCGCATACTCCAGATGAGGCCTAACCAGCGATCTATAAAGTGGCAAAATTATTGCTTTGTCTATAAAGTACATTCCATTTTTAATACAAGACAGTACTCTGCTCGCTTTGTTTGCCGCAGCCTGGCAGGGCAATCTGTGGTCTACTATGACCACCAGATCTTTTTCCATTTCTGACTTCCCTAGTGGTGTACCCATTAATATGTATTCCTCTTGCCTATTTTTAACCACAAAATGCATTACTTTGCATTTATCAACATTAAACCTCATCTGCCATATAGTTGCCCACTCCCCTTTTTCATCCAGGTTCTACTGTAATGTTATGATGTCTAAGTCCGTGTCTATTACCCGTTTTTAGTATCATCAGCAAACACAGAAACATGACTATTGATGCCCTACCCGATATATTTAATAAACAGGTTAAACAGTATGGGGCCTAGCACAGAACCCTGGGACACGCCACTCATGACCTTAGACCATTCTGAAAAAGAGCCATTTATCAATACTCTCTGGACACTTTCCTGTAGCCAGTTCTCTATCCATGTACACACCATTTCATCTATACCCATAGATATCAGCTTGTGTATTAAGCGTTTTATGTGGAACTGTGTCAAACCCTTTCGAAAAATCCAGATATACCACATCCACCAGCCTTCTTCCATCTAGATCTCTACTCACCTCTTCGTAGAATGTTAGTAAGTTGGTCTGACAGGAATGGTCCTTCCTAAATCCGTGCTGATTATCATTTATTATACCATTGTCACAAACAAAATCCACTAAATAGTCCTTTATCATTCCCTCTAACAGTTTGCATTCTATTGATGTTAGACTGACTGGTCTGTAGTTCCCAGGTTGGCATCTTGACCCTTTTTTGAAAATTGGTATTACCGTAGCTTTCTGCCAGTCTCTTGGTACCCTTCCAGTCATTATAGAGTCTTTGAAAATGAGGAATAATGGTCTCGCTATAACCTGGCTGAGTTCCTTAACCTCCCTGGCGGTATGATTTTTTTCTTTTTTCCCCACTTTTTTCGTTCTACGTGTTTTTCGGTGTTTTTTTTTCACTTTTGAATCTCCCGCAGGTTCCGCCCCCTGCAACGCGGACGCTCGCAAGGGACAGAACCCGGAAGACGGATGCCGGCATCGGCCGGAGGACACAGCACGGCTCCAGGGACAAGGTAAGAGACGCGCTGTATATTCCCGAGTGTGGCTCGGGGGTTACCGCTTATGGTACAGAAAATTAACCCCGAGCCACACTCGGGAATACCGCCAAGGAGGTTAAGTACCTTGGGGTGCAGGTTATCTGGTCCTAACGATTTATTTGGATTAAGTTTTTCCAGTCTTTGTTGAACCCCGGCTACAGTCAACCACAGTGGTATCTCACACACCTAGCTACTCACATTCTTATCTCCATTAAACCTGTCTTTTTCCTGAGTGTATACTGAGGAAAAAATTAATTCAACACCTCAGCCTTCTCCCTGTCGTTTTGTGATTTAATCTCCCGCTCTCATCTTTTTATTGGGCCTGTCTGCTCTTTTCTTACCCTTTTACTGTTTATATATTGATATAATGTGTTGGGGTTCTTCTTACAGACTGTGGTAATATGCTTTTTGTAATCTATTTTAGCTGCCTGGGTTTCATGTTTACATCTTTTATTACATTCCTTGTAGTTCCGGAATGCCAATGCTGTACCCTCCATCTTATATTTTTTAAATGCCATGCTCTTGTCTTTGATGTGCTGCTTTACTGTTTTATGTAACCATGCAGGCTTCGTTCTTGATCTTTTAATTTTGTTACCCAGTGGTATGCACTTGGTAATAGCATCATGTAATGTGTTCTTAAAACAATCCCACTTCTGGTCAGTGACATTAATCTGATGTATAGCTATTTTAGCTTTTTCCTAAAAATATTGGGTTGTAGTTATTAAAGGCATATGGGCTTAAAGTTTAGATTGTTAACCTAAACTTGAGGGTATTGCGAAGTGACCTCAGGTATTTGGACAACTGACTGAAAAGCTGTTCTTTGGCCACATGTGGGCAGTCCCCTCAGTATTTTATTAATAATGTTTGAAGTGTATAATTGGCATTTGAAAGCTGTTGATGAAAACTCTCAATATGAGGTCCAAAGAGCTGTCAATGCAAAATAGGCCATTATTAGGCTAAGAAAACAAAACAAACACAAACGAGGGAAAATAGGAGTAACCAAATCAACAATTTGGGAGATTCTTAAAAAAATCACTGGTGAGCTGAGCAACACTAAATGCCCGAACAACAACCAAAAGTACACTACCTGGATAATGTCATAATTCTTTCCATGATGAAGAAATCATCAAATCTAGCCAAGGGAAGAACACTCTCCAGGGGGGGAGGGGGGTGCATTATTGTCAATTAAAGTTAATTGTAGATTTAATTTATCAAAACTGGAGCAGACAGAATCTGGAGCAGCTGTGCATGGCAACTAATCAGCTTCTATCATTCATTTTTAAAACTTAACTGACCAAACTGAAGAGATGAGCTGATTGGTTAACATGCCTGGCTGCTCCAGATTTTGTCTGCTCCAGTTTTTATAAGTTCCCCCCTGAGTGTTTACCACAAGGTGCAAATCTGTAAAAAAAAAAAAATAAGTCAAGGCAACTAGACTTGCTGTGTTTTTCTTGAAGACGTTTCACTGTTCATCCAACCAGCTTTCTCAATTCAGAATGACTTGTACAAAAAATTATCTGGGAATAAATATGGTGAATGTTGCTCCAATCCACATAATCTGTTAGTCACAACCAGGTGTTGATTGCATTTGCAGAATTGGAGTCTAGGAGCTGTTATTAACCTGCCCAGAGAGAGGTGTTAAAAAAGCATTGTATGCGGCAGACAATAGATAACTCATTACCCCCACACAAACACACACCTCTATTCAAGCTTGGCTTCTCCATTTTTACATAAGTGGCCTCTTTCACACCTATTTAAACCAGTCCTCCTCCCTGTCTAGGATGTGTACTTGACTGTCGTCAAAGGAGTGACCTTTTTCCTTTAGATGTAGGCATACTCAGAATTTGGCAATGAACAATGAACACATAAAGCCCAATGAGGGCAGATGGTGGATGGCTTGGATGAACTTGTTGACCATGGCTTGTGGAAGGCCTTGATGAAGCCGGTACACTGTGGTTGGTAAAAGGCTTAAATAAAGCCCAGCCACTACAGTTGGTGGGAGGACTGAATGATATTTGATGTCTATAGCTGGTAAAGGACCTGAATGAAGCCTGGTGGCTATGTTTGGTAAAAGGCCTGGATGAAACCTGGTAGCTGGTGGAAGGCCTGGAAAAAGGAAAATTGTATCATACTTACCAGTAATTTTCTTTTCTTGGTGCCTATCCATGGCAGCATACGCTTGATGATATGGTTCCGCCCCTTATCCCCGCCTACAGGACCAGTGTAAACCTATAAAAGAGAGAGAGAGATCCCCCTGCATTCTTATATATCACATCCAGAACGGGAGGGTAGCTATGCTGCCATGGATAGGCACCAGGCACCAAGAAAAATTACTGGTAAGTATGATACAATTTTCCGTTTTCCTGGTGCCTCCATGGCAGCATACGCTTGATAAATAACGAGCTGATGGGTGGGTTACTGCAAAATTCCTCTGTTAATTAATCAAAGAAGCCTGGATGGCAGCTCAGAGAGGGACACAGGAGACCCCAGACACATTCTACTGATCCCACTCAACTAGCTGACAGCAGTAGGCACAGAAAACTGATCTGGACGAATCCCAGCTCCATACGCAAGGACGCCATGTCCCCAGCCTGCACCTCACATCAGGGCTTTAATCCGCGCTAGAAGTCAAGGAACTGGGACTGCACCTGGGAGAGGCATGAACCCAGGTGGAACTGCGTCGATTTACAACACAGAGGTAGGGACGTCATGCCTGTAGGTCAAGAGATGTGAGGACAAAAAAAAGAATGCAGGGGGAATCTCTCTCTCTCTCTTTTATAGGTTTACACTGGTCCTGTGGACGGGGATAAGAGGCAGAACCATATCAAGCGTATGCTGCCATGGAGGCACCAGGAAATAAAGTTGAGGTTTCAATGTGAGTAAACACTGAAAGCAGAGATGTTGCTGTATGTTGATGGAGTCAGAGGTTTAATCCACTGTGTTTGTTCCTTTAAATCCTATTTCTGCTACCCATGAGCCTCTGGTCGTTTTTTGGGGGGCATAATGACAGTGGCACAAAAAGTAAAGAATTATCATCTAGGAACAGCTTTCCTCTCTTTTATGGCAAATCTTTACTCTCTGGCAGTAATGTCTCTAGAGGTGAATGTAGACCTAAGCAGTCATGAGAAATTATAGTATTGGGCTTAGCTCCTCGAAAAACGTAAGCACAATTATTTTCCTAAATTATACTACTAGTTTTCGTATACCTAAAAGCAAGGATGTTGTCTTACCCTTGTCATTAAAGTGACATTAAACCCTCAGATTTTTTAACCTAAAACAATACTGTTATGTGTGCCTTACTGTAATCCATGGTTGTTTCCCTTCTCTTTGCTGCTCTTCCTTTTAAATCTGTATCTGTTCTCATGCTGGGCAGAACTTCTGTTTTGCAGCAGACTGCCTTGTCTCTGAAATGGATACATGGTGTCTGTGTGTAGGTTTGCAACCTGAGCCAGCACTACAGGAAGAGGCACTCAGCGGCAAAGGGAAGTTCTCCCCCAGCATGAGAAGACATGAGGATTTAAAAGGAAGAGCAGCAAAGAGAAGGGAAACAACCATGGATTACAGTAAGGCACACATTACAGAATTGGTTTATGTTAAAAAATCTGAGGGTTTAATGTCACTTTAATGTTGAATGTTACTTATGTGAAGGACATTTTCCCAGCTAAATCAAGCCTTTCTTCACTTTAGAATAGAGAATAAAGAAACATGCACTTTTTAGAAAAAATTATCCTCCACTCTCAAAGGGATTGGTCATAGTTTATACCTAATTGCTTCTGCAAGATCTTCACTATGCAGCCAATCTGGCACCGCATAACATTTCTCCCATACTTGCATGGTGGATTCCATTTACTTTGATGGAAAGTCTGTCACTATAATGACAGAAGATAGGCTCTCTGTTCAATTTAAATAAGTCTGCAGTGTGCTGTACAGCTATGGACAACTTTGGGAAAGGGAAGGAGGAGCAAGAAGAGTATATAGTCACCTCTTTCAACCTCGCTGTTAATTGCTCTAATGTGGCTTGCCAGATGCAGTTTCAGTAAACAGTGAATTTGTGTTTCACACCTAACTTGTTGTAGCTGTAACCTCTAAGGCTCCATTCACACCTGATCGGCTGTCTGTGCGTATTCAGCTGTATGGATACGCACAGAGCCGATCTAAACAGAGAATAAAATGCACTTTAAATGTGCATCGTTCAGATCATTGCCGGGACCGCGCGGCACGAAACCACGCAGCCCCCAAAATAGTACAAGAACGATGATCCGGGGGATTCCACACGTTTGCGGCTATTTAATACTCCCCAGGAGTGATCAAAAACTTTAATTCAGTCCAGTAAAACCATGTGGTGCAGAATCTAGACACCGTACCCTTTATGGAGCTGGTGAGATCTTCCATATGTTTAATATCATTAACTCATATGGTATATTTTTTGCTTTAATGGTATGTATGTATGTTTGCCTTCTGCTGTTTTTTACCTTCTGCTTTGCTTGGCCCATTCACATTTTTCTTAGCAAAAACTGATCACATTTGTTTATTGTTGACACATGCATTCTTTAGTGCACATTATCAGAGCAAAAGCCACAAAATTAGCATTGTTTGGCTGCTAAACTAGTCAACAAACTAGTCAGTATACAATTTGCTCAAAAGGCTCAAGGATTGTGTCTTCTTTACTTCAGTAAATCAGAAATAACACTTTTATAAGAAATTATGTGTTTATAACTGCTTGAAAACATGTTCTCTTTTCATGAGTGGGTTGTCACTTTAATTATGGATTGCTCTACGCTGTGACAATGCAATTTATATTATGGGAAACTGCTATGTCTGATCTTTGAAACACTATTGATTGAATATGATCTTCCTGACTTATTTTACACTTTTGAGAACATAAAAAACAGCTATACGGAACAAGGAAAAGGACTATCAGCCATGCAAAATATTAATCACATCAGTGTTTGATAAGATCAATATAAAATGCTTTTTCAGGAGTCATAGAAGTGTTTTTTGATAGGTGCTGTATGAATGCATTTAAGTGTGATATGTCCGTTTTATAAACTCTTATGAGACCGACTTGTCAACCTACTTTATTTTCCTCAAAGAGAATACAATGTGTTTAGTTGGCTGTGAGCAAGGCTGTCTGTTGAGATGATGCATAGACAACCTGAAGTCTTTGTGTATGCTGTGCAGAACCAAATTATCATTTAATTTAAATGTCAATGAAATTTGATTTCTGATATTTCGATTTCTGATATTTTTTTGGTATCCTTGGTGTCTGTGCTGGTAGAAAAAGAAAAATAAGGTTACTACACTTGCCATTTTGTTTCTAAAAATAGTGCATTTATGTTCACTGCACTAATGCACTAATTTTGGGAGGCTAACTGACAGCTGGTACGTATCAGTTAGGTGCAGGAAGTCGATTGGCGGAAGTTGCTGGAGATTGCGGAAGTTGCGGCAGGTGCAAGCACGCGCGCGGCACTACGGGACCAGAGTGCAGCGGGACCGGAGGTCGGCGGGACTGAAGGCTGAAGGTCGGCATGAGAGAGGAGCGGAGCGGCCGGCAGGAGAGACGAGCGAACGCCGGTAACAAGGACGAACAGGGGATGGACGGAGGGACCAGAGCAAAGAGAGCTGAGCAAGGAGAGAGAGCAGAGGGACCAGAGGTCGCAGGGACGGACGAACTGAGGGACCGGACGGCCAGCGAGGACGGAGGGTACAAGTCGTGACGGGCACAAGGAGCAGGTCGTATGAGAGTAATTGGGGAGAGGGGGCTGTAGGGTGTTATTAGGATCTGTACTGTATTCCTTAACTATTTAACTGTTACATTTACTGTTTATCGCTAAGGGGGCTGAGGTGGTACTAAAAGTGTTAAGGGTACATATGTGAGGGGTGTGTATATGTGTATATCTATATATAAGCTAGATAAGGATAAACTAAACTAAACTCCAAGGAAGTGTATAATTTAACCACAAGGCGCTATATAAACCAATACTAGGCGCTAGGGAAAACAAACCACAGGGCGCAAACACAACTTAAATTAACCCTTAACCTTAGGGCACTAGTACAATCAAATCTAACCCAAGGCGATAGCGCTACTTAATTTAACTTAAATTAATTTAGTATAATTTAATTACAGAGTATTGATTAAATTAACTACAGGGCGCAAATAACATTAGACGTGTCTTTATTCAACCTCAAATACTATGCAACTATGTAATGCAATTATTAGCCATTGTGATTTTAACCCATCCCCAGGAGTAATCAAAAACTTTAAGACCAGATCAAATTTTGAAGTTGTGGAATGTGTTATTCAATTTAACAATATCTTTTTAACTGCCTTGCATACCAGAATACTTTTTTTTACCAGAATGATTTTTCTTTAAAGAATGATCATTATCACACAATTTCACTAAAATGTTACCTGTTTCACTAAAATGTCAAACTGTTATTATTATACATAATATATATATATATATATATATAGCTCTGACATATACCACAGTGCCGTACAGAGAACACTGAGCCAGTCACATCAGTCTCTGTACAGAGGAGCTTACACTCTAATGCCCCCCCCGCACAGTCACATAACCCGCTGAACGCAGGGCTTCGTGACCCGCTGGACACTAGACATGTGCATCGCAAAAAAAAATTGAGTTTCAGCTTGTTTTGATTTGGATTTTGTGTTATTTCGTTTTTCGGGATTTGGACAAATTTTCGCTAGCAGTAGTCTGTACGAATGTTCAGTTCCGTTTCATGTTTGTATAATTCGTTTCATTGCAGCAAAGTGACATAAAATAGTTTTTTTTTAAATTGTCACTTTGCTGCAAGGAAAATTCGTCCACAAACAAAAATGCGTACAGACTACCGCTAACGAATTTCGTCCGGAAAACTAATTTTTCCAAAACGAATCGCACATGTCTACTGGACGCAGGGCTTAGGGTTAGTTCACACCATAAGCAGTGCACTCTGGTCCGATTCTGGCCAGAACGCACTGCCCGCATTGTGGCCGGTTCACTTTTTTGCCGGGCTGGAGGGGGCGTGGCGGGCCATTAAGTGAATAGCACCGTAGCAACGCTCTCCGGCTGCAATGCGATCGCCCGCATGGGATCGCAGGGCACATTGTAGCTGCAGTGCTTTCGGGCGCGATGCGATAAAAATGCTGCAAGCACTATTTTGATCGCACCGCACCCGAACGCACTAGAGGCACAAAGTGCCTTGCGATCCCCTGCGGGCATCCCCTGGTGCCATTCAATTGAGACTGTCTATGGTGGGCTCTGAAGGGGTCTCAGGTGGGCTGGTCAGGGCTGCCTTCCCCTCCCTCCCAGCTCCTCTTACCTGCACACCATGCCTCCTCCACTAGCCACTAGCCTAGTTCCACAAGTACAAGTAAGTAGGGCTGCAGCTAATGATTATTTTGAAATCGATTAGTTAGCCGATTATTACGTTCGATTAATCGGATCAAAATCATTTTTTAAAGAGGGGCTCCAGTGATGGAATACTGGTGGTATTCTGCCTTGCACTGTAAAATCAATATACAGCGCAATAATTTACAACCAGCTATAGAGGAATACAACAAATCCAGCAAAAATACATTATAGTATAATGCATGTGCTGGGATTTGTTGTATTCCTCTATAGCTGGTGGTATTCTGCATGCATTGTGCCGCTGTATAATTTATTATTGCTGGCTGGGATTTGTTGTATTATATAGCTGGTTGTAAATTATTGCGCTGTATAATGATTTTACAGCGCAATGCAGAATACCACCAGCTGTAGAGGAATACAAAACATCCTGGCCATACATTATACATACACTGTATAATGATTGCTGGGATTTGTATTCCTCTATAGCTGATTGATCATATACAGCGCAATATACCATCAGCTAAAGAGGAATACATTCAATAACTATCCCAGCAATACAGTTATACAGCATGTGGGGGAAAAGTGCAGGCAGTCTTACCTGCAAGCAACGTTACTTTCTTCCCAGAGACCTTCGTTCACCCACGCTGCAGTGTCCCTGCAACGACGTGATCGTTTTTGCGGCGGGAAGCGATGGGAGAGAGCTCAGAGCGGTGTCAGACGAGGAGGCGGTGCTGTGTAAGGCATGAAGCGTGCGGCATGTGTGGAGCCGGGAACAGGGTAACTAATCGAAAGCCGACTAATCAGTGATGGAAAACGTTGACAACATTTACCATCGATTTTAATTGACTTAGTCGATTAGTTGTTGCAGCTCGTTTGTGGTACCCTGTGTTGTGCTGTCCTCTGCAAACATCCCCCCCCCCCC
>NW_017307004.1:731261-736749 GCF_000935625.1 Nanorana parkeri
CGAAAAAGGGGGGGGGGGGGGGGGGGCCCGGACCGTACCAAGTTTGCTGAATGCCGTGGTGGGCCCTGTAAGAGCCTTCACAGTCGGCCGGATACTAATGTAAGGGTCCTGGGCGGGCCCCTGAGGCGGCCGGGGCCCCTGACATTAATATCGGCAGTACCCCCCTGACGGCGGCCTTGCCTGTTTATTCTGAAAATACTGATACATTTGCCCTTGTTGTATGGTCAATAGGCAAGTGTGTATGTTTTAGATTTCAGGATATCAGGCATTTTCAGTGGCTGCAGTTCACTGACAATTTTTACAGCTTTTACTTTTGACATTGCCTGTAGCTGAAGCTGCTGTGAGGGAGAGGAAAGGAGTTAGAATAGTAGCAGGCAGTGAATAAGTTTGTTGCTGGGCACAAATTTTCCCTGTGATCAAACTGATTGACTGATCATGATCATTACACGAGCAGTAACCAGACTGGTTACTGATCAACATATAAGGTTCTCTGATGCCGCTGAGTAGCCCTCTCCTGCGAAATCAGGGAGGTGTCTAGAGCGTGAAACTGCAAAAAAAGGGGGGAAAAAAATAATGGTCATCCTGAATTTAGGCAGTAAGAAAGCCATTGCTAAGATGGCAAAATAAGAAAAAGAGGCCTGGGCCATGGAGCACTGCCAGTGGACTACTAAAGACTGGAAGGACTTATGGATTTATGAATCAAAATTGGAGATTTTCGGTTCATCACGCAGGGTTTTTCTACTCCGCCGAGTAGGCAAAAGGATAGTTCTTCGGTGTGTGATGCCAACTGTCAAACCTGGAGGAGGAAGCGTAATAGTCTGGGTCTCTTTTGCTGGATCCAGATTCGGCAACTTGCACAGAGTGAGCGGCACCCTGAACCAAAACTACTACCACAAAATTTTGCAGCGCCATGCAATACCCTCTGGTGTATGCCTAGTTGGTCAGGGGTGCATCCTACAGCAAGATAATGACCCAAGACATACCTCCAGACTGTGTCAGATCTACCTTAGAAGAAAAGAACAAGACAGAAGACTTCAAATCATAGAATGGCCAGCACAGTCTCCAGACTTAAGCCCCATCAACCTGGTTTGGGATGAACTGGGTGAAAGAAAGCAACCTACAAAGGCAGCACATTTGTGGGAAGTTCTGTAACAGTGTTGGTAAGAACGTCCTGAACAATATTTGATTTCCGTTCTAGAAAATGCCATGAGTGTGTTTGGCTACTTTGATAAGTCAAAAATTTAGATTCCATTTTGTTAAAGAAAACGATTCCATCATTTCTTTTGGATGTCCAATTGTTTATTTGTTCTATGCTTTATTTTCAGAGTACATTTAGACATTAAACTGTGTATATTTAAAAAAAAACTGGGAAAATGTAGGTGTTCTAAAACTTTTGACTGGTAGTTTGTGTATATATATTAAAATTAATCTAGTTTACTTAGGGGGTTATTCACGAAGGAGCCAAAGGATCCAGCCTTAGCTTCGGCTGATCCTTCGGATCTCTTCGGCCACAGCCCTTCGACTGCCCAGGAAATCCGAAGGGCTGCTGTATGGGCTATAGCCTGTACAGCAGCCGAAGGCCGGCGAGCGGCTCAGCTGAGCCGAAGGCATATACTTCGGCTCGGTTGAGCCGAAGTGACACCCGAAGCGGAGGCGAACGGCCGGACTAAGGCTGTAATGACAGATCAGCATCCCCAAATGACCTGGGGACAATGATCTGTCATTAAACAATAACAACGCCCGTCTCCGTCCAGTTGTTATTCATTGGCCGGGACCTGCTAGAAGACTCTAGCAGGTGCCGGCCAATAGGAAACAGTTGGGTGGAGGTAGCTGTCATTCCTAGCTCTGCCCAATTGTTTTGTGTTTTTTTTTAAATCTTTTTTTAATTTTACTATTTATTTACATTTTAAAAATATTTTTTCAACTTTTTTTTTTAACTCTTTTCATTGATTTTCTATTAATACACTTTAATTTTTATTTAATAATAAAAACTGCCTCGTCCCTCTCTCCTACATTACAACCTAATAAAATGCTTACTGTGCACTGGTGTTCAAAAGTAAATGAAAACCCTTCAAATACAAAGAGAGACCGCCGCTGCTCTCTCCACATCATAGATCCACTGCTTGGGTTCGTGGCAGGTGACGGCCAGAGAGTCGTCCAAACTCCACAGCAAAGTCAATCCTAAAAACAGCTGCACACAGTCAACTCTAGACTTGTGATCCTTGCCTGGTAGTCGTTCATCTACAACATATTTCACCCTATCAGGCTTAAGGTAGCCATACACCTTACAACCACAATTTTCTTTTGTCCGGTCATCGACGTTTGATTTCTATATGACTGCCCCATCATGCAAAGACAAATTCTCCTGCCGAAAATCATTCGACAGGCACATCAAACCAACTAATCCAGGCAAATGCCGGAAGTGATCGTTTGACCCATGCAGTGGGAGAATATCCCTGAGGCAGGTCATTCTGTCCCAAGCAGCCAAATAGGGAGCATTCATCTGCAAACCTGTTCATGGGCAGTAGCAAACCATAGAGGATGAGAAGGGCTACCCTTGCCACCGTTATGTTCCGTGTTCTGGCCATTGACCAACGCCGCAAATGCAGGGCACAAAAAAGGAGAGTATGGGCCAAAAATTGGCTGCAAAAACGTGACATGTACTCGCATGAACTGAGGGAGAACAACTCTGAAGACTTCCGAAATTACCTGAGGATGTCAGATACTGCATACCACACACTGCTGGAGCTGGTCACCCCACACATTCGGAAGCAGGATACGGTTCTTTGTAGAGACATACCCCCAGAACAAAGGCTAATAGCCACCTTGCGTTTCATCGCCACTGGCAGAAGCTTAGAGGACCTCCAGTTCTGTACTGGGATCTATGCCCAGTCTCTGGGATGCATCATTCCTGAGACGTGTGCTGCAATTGCTGCTGTGACACCTGCTGGGGAGTCACCTGGTAAGGTGGCAGGGGAGACTCAAGATAGCCCGCCACGTGTACATGGGGCCCTATCTGGTGAGTCTGGGCAATGTGCAACATCTCCAACAACATAGCCTCCACATATCTCCGCTGGTCTGGGTCCAGTTGGCTGATATACTGGGCAGCAAAGTTCACAAACCGGGCACAATTATCAGGCTTCTGCTGGAGTGCTGCTGATGCCTAGCTCAGGAACTCATGAATGGCCTGGTCGGTGGGTGGCCTCTTCCGTCCCCTCCTCAATGGACCTGTAGAAGGTCCCAGTTCAGCATCTGCTGTGGCCTCCAAGTCGACACTCTCCTGTGCATGAAAATAAAAAGAGCAACGTGTGATATGTGTCATATGATTGCTAAGATACTGTCCTTTTCAGTTCCCCACAGATTCTGAAGAGTGGAAAGCCATCGACATCTGAATCTTCCCCAACTATGGAGGAGCTATAGATGGTAAACATGTCCGCATATTACCCCCTGCCAACTCGGGCTCATACTACTACAACTACAAGGGCTACTTCAGGAATGGAGGAATGACGGTGCTACCCTTGACAGATTAGGAGCCATGCACTCACTTGGCAACGACAGCAGCGTGCCAAATCAGGCAGCAATACATGGACTACTTCATGGGATGTGGTGCTGTTGAATGGCAAAGCAGGATATAGCGTGCCATGTCATGTTGTATAACAATAACCACTCATCACCTTCCCGGAAACACATAGAACATGTATTCAGATACCAGTATATGTATATATGCACACACGTATTTGCACCAAATAACATGCGTCCTTCACGAGCATGTCACATGTCTTTGCAACATGACCTATGTATATACTGTATGTCTTGTGTATAATAAAACTTTGCTTGAGCACAGACACCTCACCTGAGTACCGGCTGCGATTTCCTGGGAGCATTTGTCACTCTGTGATGACAGACCAGGGGACTGAGAGGGTGGCAGCTGTAGCGTATTAACCCTTTCGCTGCCAAGGACGTATGGCATACGGACCTACAAAAGTGCTTCCAGCTGGCCAGGTCAGTATGCCATACGGACCTGGCATTTACAGTTCTACCATCAGCTTATAGTATAACTGTTCAGCAGACTGTCCCCTTTAAATTAATAGCTGTCATCAGCGGCTCACAAGCCGCTGATGACTGCAGGGGGTTTGTCCTCATCGTCCAGGAAACAGAGGCTGTCATAGTACCACAGCCATGGAACATATACATCCTCCGCTGCAGCCCCTGACTACCATGAGGAGTGCATCTTGTTTTGCTCCTTCTTGAATACGGTGCGGAGGTTGGCTATCTTTTGTTTCACATAACTGATGTCAGCCTTTGCATTGACTGCCTTGACCAACTCAGCAAGAATGCCATAGGTATTGACAGGGGGACATGTCATGACCATTTACAGAGTTAGTCAGTAGTATTACACATGCAAGATGCCAGCCCTGAGCGCAGGGCATACAGGTGTCAAGCATATGCATTTCAGGTATGTGTAAACACGTAATGTGGGTGATTGTATTGATATATATATAATAATGGTTCAAATAAGTGTTCAAAATTGATTTAGAGTGAAAAAACTAAAAATAGTACGAAAACGTTTTTAGGGTTTAAGAAAAGAGAGCCCTCATGGTGCAGTACGTTAAAGCAATATTATTTATTAAAAATGGCAACTTACATGTAAGATATATAAAGTTCGGCCGACCATACAGCTCAGAAACAGCTTATAAAAACTGCTCATGTGTAAATGAATCTGCCTTACACACAAGGAGTTTTTATACGTTGTTTTTGAGCTGTATGGTCGGCTGAATTTTATATATCTTACATGTAAGTTGCTATTTTTAATAAATAATATTGTTTTAACGTACTGCACCATGAGGGCTCTCTTTTCTTAAACCCTAAAAACGTTTTCGGGACTTTGGGAAAAGGACCGTTAAAACCGCACTCAGGAGAAGCCGCTACTAGGTTTGAAAGATAGCTGAGGAAAGCTGCAGCGCCGCAGAGGATAAATCTCCTTTCATCTGGTTCCAGTGTGGGGAGGATCAAGTCCTATGCGAGAGAGGACCGTGGATCAAAACATCACCAATCTGAGGAGCTTGTCTGCTCACTACATTCTGGTGAGTACCCACTAATAGGGGGGGGCTGTTGGATCAAAGAGAAAGGGATCAGCAAATACGTTTTTCTTTTCCTTATTTTGCCTACAAAACCGCTCACTAAACACTGTTATCTTCTGATTGACACTTTCATCTTGAGATCGCTACTTAGTAGGGCTGCAACAACTAATCGACATAATCGACTATAATCGATTATTGAAAAAGTTGTCAACTTTTCCAATCATCGATTAATTGGCTTCCAATTAGTTGGCCCTGCTCACAGCTCCACACACGCTGTGCGCCACACCTCCTCCCCACCTCACGCTTGCCGCTGCCAGAACCGCCCGCATCCACGATCCACACGCCGCACCTCCTCCCCGCCACACCGCCTGCCCACATCCCCGATCGGCACAGGGACGCGGGGCGCA
>NW_017307004.1:736774-742563 GCF_000935625.1 Nanorana parkeri
GAATACCACCAGCTATAGAGGACTACAAAACCCAGCAATAATACATTATACAGTGGTGCAATGCCGAATACAACTAACTATAGAGGACTAGAAAACCCAGCAATAGTACATTATACAGCGCAATACAGAATACCCCCAGCTATAATGTACTATTGCTGGGATTTGTTGTATTCCTCTATAGCTGGCGGTATTCTGCATTGTGCTGTATAATGTATTATTGCTGGGATTTGTAGTCCTCTATAGTCAGTGCCATTCTGCATTCATTGCGCTATAAGTTTACACTTTTCATTTCACTATATTGCACACCACACTTTTTTTTTTACTTCCACCGCTCCAAGCTTGCTGTAGTGATGGACTACAATCTCAATACAAACTAGTAGTCCCATCACTGGAGCCATTTTTAAAAATGTATTTTATTTTATCCGATTAACCGATTAATCGTACTTAATAATCGGCCAACTAATCGATTTTGAAAATAATCGTTAGCTGCAGCTCTACTACTTAGTATCAGTTTAAAACTGACACAGACTGTTGATTGTTACTTTGTGATTTATGTGGTTTTTACTAAACATCACCGCCATTATCTATCATTTTCCTTCCTAGATGTTAGCATATCTTATCAATTAACTAGGTTGGAATTTGAACACCTTTTAGATATACTGATTTATATTTTCATTTATTCACTTACTTTCACTTTTGTTTGGTATTAATGAATACATGACATATTCGTTTCTTTTTTAACCCCTTCATGACTGAGGCCTTTTTTTCATTTTTTGTACCCATGTTAGTTTCATTTATTTATTCATTTATGATTATTCTGATCTGACACTAATTTGTAACTTTTAACACTTCATGATTGTTATCAATATCAACTGAATTTTTTGTGACATTGTTATTTAGGTTGCAGTGAGGTTTTTTACCCACCACAGCACATGTAATGATTTACATTTGTTGTCAATAAGTTTGAAATTAGTATATTTCTTCACTAAAGAGTATGCACAAATTCTGGTCTTAATAGGATTGTTTAATACTAAATTTCAACATAATAATTTATTTATTAATACTTTAGTTTCCAAAACGTTCACCAAACTTATACACAACTATCACCTTTTTACACGATATAATAACCACCATTTTGTCACTTTTAGTGCTGTGGTATTTTTAGTTTTTTCACTCTAAATAAATTTTGAACACTTATTTGCACCATATTGAGGATATAATTATTATATCTATCAATACGCCCACGTTATTTTTATGTGCCTTAACCTTTAGCGCTGTGTTTTCTTTTCTATTCTATTTTAAGGTGGTTCACCCCTTTTTTTCATAGCTGCTTCAGGTTTAATTGTTTTTTAGATAGCTCCAGGAGCGCAGATTTTCACTTTTACACATGTGTAAACACGTGCATACATCTTATGTAAAACACACTCCCATGCCAATGGCTCTGATTATGGCAGGCTCTTGGATTGGCCTTTATCATTGCTTAGGACTTATAATGCCTTCAGCATGCCAAGACCAAGTATTTAGGCACACGGCAGACCTGTTTTTGGTGGTCGGGGAAATCATGGGGAAGGAGAGTTCTTTGGGGTTCCCTGGACATCCGACAATGGCGTCGGACCTATTATCATGGCTGTGTGAGGTGCGTTGTCAAAGCCGCAAGCATAATCCTGGACTCAGGATATCCATGGGGATAGGATGCTAATTTAGTCATGTCCATGTGCTGTGCACACATATACATCATCACAGCACCTCTCCATTAGCACACTACAACATGAACATGTCCAAAGGGCCCCTTAACTGATGATTTGAGTTGTACATGCATGTCCCGTCGTTCGTTCATACGAAATCGTACGTAGCTAGGGATGAGTGTGTGGTGCAGTATACAGACTGATCTCAGAACGACGTCATCTGCGCGATGCATGATCCTGGTCCTGTAGGCCCGCGTGGGCCCCGCCTTGACCATGCCCTTTTTAAAAGGTCCCGGCGCCACATGGATCAGAACGAAGAGATAGAGAAGGCAACCACATCCGAACAGCAGGAAGCAGCCTCAAAGCCCAGGGGAAAATCTGGAAAGAAACCCAGAGCCATTGCAATGCCACTGGAAGAGATGGTGGAGATGGTTGGGATCATGGAGAGGGACAACTACGATTGCACAATGAGAAAATATGAAAACCGCAATGTCAGGAAGGACAGGATCCTGGAGAAGGTGCTTGGGATCTTGGACAATAAGTTCAGAGGTCCTAGGATCAGTTGAGGAAGAGGTGGTCTGACCTGAAGTTGCGGGAGGAGGACCAGTTGTGCAGAATCCACAGGATAATTGCAAAAAATAAGTTTGTGTGTGCAGAATGTTGAACATGCACATATGTGTTACAACCTTGCTTTTGCAGGGGTACAGGCTTTGCCATTGCAGACTAGGATGGCATGCACTGATCAGGTATTTGTGGGTGTGAGGAGCTTGGTGTCTCCTTGCTTAGCATGGGTCATGTGGCAGACTACTATGTGTACATGTGGCATTGCCTGCATAGTGTACTTGCATGTTGCCCATCTGCATGTGACATTCTTCACATTGAATGGCACTGTGTTCTCTTATGGGAAGGCAAGCTTTGAGGAGGTCCACCATGATGGGCAATAAAACATCTGGGGACCCGCAGACCCAGAGGGATCAGGTTTCTACAGAGGAAAGGGAGCCAGATGTGGAGTGCGTGGAGGTAGCCAAATCGAAGGTGAGCTCAGGTTCTGGTATGTAGTTCTTTAACTTTCACATGGCATGCGACATGGCCCACACATTGTGATTCTTGCTTGGATTTGCTCCTTCAGTTGCAGTGCAAGTTGTTTCCCCAGGCCAGGACAGGGCTCCAGTTGAGAGACTTTGCGCAGCCATCATGCATTGCTGCAGTGCGCTGGAGGAGATAGGCAAGCAGGTTGCTAAGATGCGGAGGTCCTTGACTGCACAAGTTGTGACAGGCTGCAGTTTATGACATTTTTCCAGTTGACATTTGTCCCTTTTTGTGCATTCTGTTGGTTTCATGTTAAATTGTTATTTATTTTTATATAGAGTTGTTTTATATTTTCATATTCCTATGCCGAAATAGTAAAGATGTTTGTAACGAGCCCCTTGCTCGCTCGGTTCCACTCTCCCGGCACTCCTCTGCTACTATTGGATCAGATGTCAGACCGCAACGTCTGATCCTTCGATCGTCAGATAATCCGGGATTCGAACTACAGCTATGTGCCGTTCCAATCCAGCTCAGAACAAACACCAGGCAGGCTGTATGTAAGTTCCAACAGGGATCTGCTTTATTGAAGACTAGCTCAGTATATATACAGTCCAAGAAGTCTAAACACATAACGCAATCAAACATGAACAGCATGCAAACATCCACTCCCCCTCCCCGATGCCTTAATGAATGAATAGGGAGGGAGGAGACACATGTGATGGGATTATCTCCTGAGTGTATCATAGTGTGATTTACTCATCTACACCTGGAGTCAGCTACTCCTAGAATCAGCTATCTAATCCCATCATCAACACAATACAACAAAAGGACCAATAAACTGTAACAGTTCAATGTCCAGAATTATCCCCCTTCAGTGCTCCTGGAGTCACAGCCTGTACCTATAATACACACAGGGCCATCCAAATGTAATGCCAGGGAACATGTACAGTACATCCCCCCACACATAAACCTGGTAGAATGGTTCATTGTAACCCCAAGAAGTCCGAGGGGGGTCTCCATAGTTCTGGGTCCATAGTCAGTTGGAAGGAGGCTAGCCCCCAGGCTCCTCCAACAGCACCAGTGACAGTTCAGTCCGTCACAATGTTCATGCAGCATTTTCCCATGTTTAAGTGCCCACAGTTTTTGCATGCACACCTTTAATGCATTTATGATCCTCCAGGTTGAGTGATGCTGTGCTTGCGTTCTGAGTGAATGGTGCAGTGTGGTATTCAATCTTGTGTGGGTTCAATGGTGCAGCTGGGCATTGCCAGGGTTCACACACTACACAGATGTGTAGGGCATCTACATCCCTTACCAGTCTAGTGAGCACGAGCAGGATGGATCATGGCCAAGTGATTGACATCTGGCACACTTACATTGTTGGGATGTGCTTTGTGGAACTCGGTTGGCAGGGGCAAAATAGGGGGATTCAAAATCAGGATCACATTAGACATCTTCCTGGTTCAGGATCATGTAAAGGGGGCATTGGATATGTAGAACCATTTTTATTCATGCTTGCATTTGTGTGGTGAAACATGTGGCCAACCCTGGCATGGTTACACAACTGGTACATGACACTCACAGAACACACAGAGGGATGCTTAGAAACGAGCCAACAATCGTTCTTCCACTTTCGTTCTCTTTAGTTTGGCACATGTGCTCTGCGCTTTGTGAGATTTATGACAAACGACCACACCACTCAATGTGCGATTTTGGTACGATTCGAAAAAAAAATTCTAGATTGCCCGATAGACGAAATTTGGCCAGTTGTACAGTTATTTTGATAGTTGAATTCCCATCAACTGGCCGATTATGAGACGTCAAACCGATTTTGTTTGGAAATTGAACGATAATTGTAAGGTGTAGTGGCACCTTTAGCCGTCGAGCAGACTCTGCAATCTCCTTCTCTGCAGCTCTGCATTGAGAAATGAACACAGAAATGCTCAGTACAGAGTGCATCTGCGTGGCTATTCACAAAACTGAAGACATAGTAAATAAGTGACTTTGTATTTATCTATTTATAATAAGAGACTCTGGGGAATTTATCAGATCAGACCTGGAGCAGACAAAATCTGGAGCAGTTTGCCATGACAACCAATCAGCTTCTCTCTTCAGTTTGTTCAGTTAAGATTGGAAAAGTAAAGAGAGAAGCTGATTGGTTGCCATGCACAGCTGCTCCAGATTTTGTCTGCTCCAGTTTTGATAAATTCCCCTTCCAGTGTTTATCTATTCTCTATCTATTCTGAATGAACACAAGAGTGCTCACTACCGAGTACTTCGGTACTCATTCAAGGGGTGGGTAAACATGAGAGACATGTTTTATTGACTTCCCCTCTCACCATCTTAAACCAATCAATTTACCCCATGCACTTGCAGCTGCTGACAGTGGGGAGAAGCCAGTGCAGGCATGGGATCCTGCAAGGGATCGGAGTGAAAAGCTAAAACTAAACTCTGGTATTAGCAAATATTGTCTATTCCAGAGGCATCTGTCGTCTTCTTTAAATCTTGATGTGCTTTATTTATTTCTTCCAGATCTGGGAAGCAATCCAGTGTGAAGCTTTGCCTTTGTGCAGGAGCTTCTTGCAATAAAGACGCTGCTCTCTCTCTCTCCTTGTGCAGGGTGGCTGGTCTTCTTGACTGTATCCAGCTCCTCCTGTAGATTTAAGGGTGGAACAGGGTGTAGGGCTAGTAGTGGCGCATGTAGCTGGCAGAACTGTATTTAACTGGATGAAGGATGCTGAATAATGATTTCTCAGTGATCAGTGGCACTGCAGGCAGCTCAGTATTTAGAGGCAAAGAACAAGGGAGCCTGCTGCACCCTGTGTTCAGCTTGCAGTTTCATGCAATGGTGGCTCTGTCCCCCTCCTTCCCTTACTGCTGATCTTCCCTCGCAGTCCTTGCAAGTCTCCTGATGGCCTTGTGGGTACCCTTTTTCTCCTGACCCCGCACTACCCATCTCTTCACCTTTGATGTTGCATGCCACTCTTTCCTCTCTTCCCCTGCCTGTGTTCTTTCCAATGGCCAGGTGGAGGGGAGCGGGGTGGGGGGTGGGGGGCCTAAGTACCAGGCCACCAA
>NW_017307004.1:744006-746798 GCF_000935625.1 Nanorana parkeri
GGGGTGGGGGGTGGGGGGCCTAAGTACCAGGCCACCAATGCAGCCAATTGCATTCCTCCTTCCCTTTCTCTCTGCCTCACTGGCCTATTAGCGGGAAGGAGGAGAGAAAACTAGTGGTGTTGTCGTAATGCCCAGGTTGAGTGGTTCCAGTAGCTTAAAGAAGCCACCAGCACCAGGGCAACAAAAATAATAATAAAAGCCAGTGATCACAGGGCTAGATTCGTTATTATTGTTAAGTATTCACCCACTCTGCAAATAGAACAGCAACAGAAAATTGTAAAGAGTATGCAAAAATGCATCCCATTTGCCTAGAAAAATCAACGTTTGTTTGTTTTTTCCTATGCTGTAATTAATTTAATGGTGGATATATTTTACATTTGAAGCTTGAATTTAATAATAAATTGTGGTAAAGATTAATTTTATTTTACAAGCCCATTAACAAATAGATTAAATATGCTTCAAGCATTCTTCTTTGCATGTACTTCCAAGGGAAAAAAAACTCTAAAAATAAAAAGATCCATAAAAAAGTGACAAACAATATTTTACACATTCAGATCCTTTTTTTTTTATATACATGCCTGTGTTTGCTTTTATTTGATATGACCGGAAAGTTGATGTCATCTATACAAAATGGCTAATTTTCTAAGCAGTAATGTGCAGTGCAATCACATATTGTATATACAGTAGAGTATTGTGATACATAAACAGTGGCGGAACTACCGCCGGTGCAGGCGGTGCGGACGCACCAGGGCCCCCGGCCAAGCTGTGTTTGTGGGGGGTTTTTTGGGGGGGCCCAAAAAAAATCTTGCACCAGGGCCCTTTGTTCCTTAGCTCCGCCACTGTACATAAACACACCAAAAGTGCTGTGAAATAGCACCCGCTTGCTCTTAGCCTCACACTCCCTTTCGCATGCAGTGCCAGGTCTCTCTGCACAGCCCCTACTCCCCTCCTATTGGCTAGCTTGGATACCCACTTACAGCGCTGCTCAGGCAGAGGGAAGACACCAGATCCCTCTGCACAGCCGCTTCTCACCTTCATTGGCTGGCCCAGCTTCCCACTGTGCTGTGCTGTCTCTGTCATAACACTGCTCAGGCAGAGGGAAGGTGTTGGGAGGTGTATGGAGTTACCTGCGGCTGAGACAAACTGAGTCTCATATACAGTAGAATGAATGAGACCCAGCAGTTTGTTTAAAATCCTGGACGATCTCATATTATATGAGACAGGTGGCAACCCTACATTTGCAACTCTGCTCTCTACACAGCACAGTGAGGATGTCACTGCTACTTTTACAAGGTAGTGTCTTACACGATTTTATTGACTTTTAAATCATCAAAAGGTTAAAAAAAATATATATAATTTGTTTTTAGATTGTTTGTTAAATTTTTGATAAAAGTTGAAGTGGTCAAATCAGTGATCGATTTTCACCATAGTGAGGAAAGAAAATGGAAGGAGCAGGATGGAAAATGTTTCTCGAACAAGTGGAAGGCTAATTTATTATCCTGTATTTGTGGGAGGAGTCTGAGTAGCGACTTACCATTAAAGACCTGCAAGATACTACCAGGAGATGATCGGTGCCTGGATTCTGTATCCTGTGTTTGGACGCCTCGAGATCGCGTCACTTCCAGTTTTCGGCACTTCCGATTTTTCCTTCACGCACGGCTGTGTCTCAGCTTCCTCCGGCTTCACTGCATGCTGAGCTGGGATCATCAGCAGTAAGTTTCACCGCGGCAAGCTAGGCAGGCGGATCGACCGCTTAAAGATTGGTAGATTTTGATCTGATAAGAAGGGGGTCACATCTTTACCAGCAAGAAACGTCCTTGACACAAAGTCTGTCATGCAGGCATGTTGGCAGATTGGGGGCATTCAAACATGCTAGAGAGTATTGTCTTGACTAATAATTTATGTACCTCTCCCTGCTGAATTCTGGGCTTATGCAGATTATGGTTATAGATCAATGTGTTAATTATCGTCTTTCACGCAAATAATCATCATTTCAATAGTTTTTTCAAACACAGGAGTAGTCATGGTTAAATTTTGATTGCAGCAAAGCTTATACGGTTATGTGCAAGTAAATATACACTTTTTTTCTTGAGGTAATGCTCTGAGGATAAATGGTTTAACCCTTTCGCTGCCAAGCCCTCTGGAACATTTTTCAAATCAGCTGGCCAAGCCATTTTTGCAATTTTTTCCTATTTATTTGATTTTCAACTGCTCCGTTGCTATGTTTGTAAAAGACCCCCCAAACCATATATTTTCTGAAAGCGCAGGCCTGGTAGAATAAAAAGATGGTGATACTAAATTTGTAGGCCCTGCGGTAATTGCGCAAATGTTTCTCAAATTAATATTAAACCGATAAAAATACACAATTCAATTGGTAAAACAAGGCAAAATCAATATCCGTGCACAAAAAAAATATTTTCTGACTAAATCTAAAAGATAAAACTGTATTGAGTTAATAAATAACAAATATTAGCAAATTTGTAATTGCGCCTTTTTGCGAAAAGGTAAAAAAATGAAGGTATGCAAAACTGTAAATAATCGACTTATGTAAAAAATTGTTTTGGTGTTTGTGTTGTGATAAAATGATACAGGTGTATATTTAATTGCAACACAAGGTATCACAATGCATGGCAATGAGTCAAAAAGCTTTGCCATGCGCTGCCAGTTTATTTAATGTTTTTTTAAAAAGAAATAAAAAAGATCATGCGATGCGTTCTAACAACGCACTGCAGCGCATGTGCATGGTGTGCACCACAATATGTGTGTGTTATGTGGGGGGAGGGAGGGGTTGT
>NW_017307004.1:747502-760266 GCF_000935625.1 Nanorana parkeri
ACAAACTAATGATAGTAAAAATATTTTACTATCATTAGTTTATGAATGGGGAAGAGCCTCTGTAGTGAGTGCTAGTCCCCATTCATAAATTCTTGAATGAACAGGCTGTGATGTGAATCACAGCCTGTTCATTCATAACTGGGGACACATAGTACTATGTGTCCCTAGTTATTTACAAACACCGGAGTGATCAGACGATCACTCCGGTGTTTGCTGTAAACAGAGGGATCGTTAAATATCATTGATTTTTAACTATCCCCCGCTCGGCAACGCTACAGAGCCGCTGTCATCCAAAAACTGACAGGATGACAGCGGCTCCGATCAGAACACCGCTCGGCCATCCTGAATTGCGGCCAGCCGCCGCTCGCTCCCCCGACCCTCCCGCCGGTGATTATAGTAGAACTGCAAATGTCAGTTCCTTACGGCATACTGAGCTGGCCAGCCAGGAGCACTTTTGTAGCTCCGTATGCCGTACGTCCTTGGCAGCGAAAGGGTTAATAGTGTTATTTCCTCAAAGCTCAGTCAGACGTCATACGATTCGTTTTAAAACACGCCTACTATAGGACAGCAAGGGGCAGAGTTGCTCATTATTAGCAAGATTCGCCACAGGTTGACACTGCCCGGGATTTCTGACTAGAAACGTTTTCTAGTCGACTTATGCGGACTGACAACTGGTATTAATTCACCTATAAGCCAAAAATAGGTATTCTCATCCGCATGTTGTCCACACACCTACACGTGTCTCCCGAAAGTCTGTAGTATCCTCTCTTATTTGTCTCAAAGTCTTGGGCTGCAGGGAGGTATCATAGTGGGTGTGTTACGCCATCATTTTGTCGCATGTTTCTGATAGTGAGGACTTTGCGTCACTTCCAGCAAAGCCAGCCAGAGGCTCCAATCAGGGAAGTACCCCGTCACTTAGGTCATGGACCATATCAAAACTTATTCTGGAGCTACAAATGAAGAGGCATTCCCTTCCCTGCTACAGCAACTCTTTAAGCTATTATTTCACCCAGGGGCTGCTACTACCAGCACTGTGCAGGTGTCGCTACAATCAGGGAATAAAGGGCCCTGGTGCAAGATTATTTTTGCCCCCCCCCCCCCAAAAAAAAAAAAAAACCCCCCTAACCCATATGCCCTTTAGCAACCACAAAAAAAAAGTTGGAAAAATGGCATTGCTGTATAAAGTACTGCTGAGATTTGTAGTCCTCTATAGAGGGTGCCATTCTGCATTGCTGCAATGCAGAATGGGACCTGTTATAAAGGAATACAAATACCAGCTGTACTTTATACAGCAATGCCATCAATTGGGCTACAAATAATAATGATTTTATTTATTAACTTACCTTCACCTCCTCTGGCTGTTTCCTGGTGGGGGAGGCTGCAGAAAACCACCCGTGTGTGTGTCCATCTCAGCACGCCCGTGTACTCAGGAGGCTGTTTGCTGGGTCCTCACGGCCGAGGCCCAGGGCTGCCCATTAATTTTTTTTACAAATGTATTTATTTTTTGATCATTTTTTTTTTTTTACTGTTGGGGGGCTTCGGGGGAAATATCTGGGGTCTAAACAGACCCCTGACATTTCCCAAGTCGCCTGACTGGCCGAATCCCATACAGCCTAATACATTAGTTCCGCAGCTGCCGTCCAAATCCCCCATAGCCGCTTGATTGTGATAGATTGACTGAACCCATAAAAGGAAAAACATGGACGCAGCGGAACTCACCGCACTCGTGATGACTCTCACCCAAAGAGTGGAGACCTTGTCCACTCGTGTCACAGACTTAATGGACGACAATCAAAGGCTCCGCACATATATTGTGGGATACGTCAATAACCCCCCACCAGGGTGAGACGGACCTGAGGCTAAGGTCGCATCCCCCGAAATCTTTACTGGTGATAGAAAGAAATACAGGGAGTTCGTAAGCTCTTGCCAGCTTATGTTTGAGTTGAAGCCCAGACCTATGCCACCGATGGTCTAAAAGTGAGGTCTCTGATCTCGTATCTCCGAGGGGAGCCCAGAGCATGGGCTGACACTTTCTTAGTGTAAGAAGACCCCATCCTTGAGTCACTACCTCAATTCCTTCATGCCATGTCGTTATTGTACGAGGATACCAGCAAGCAGATCACCGCGGAAACAGCTATCCGTAATCTCAAACAGGGATCTAGGCATGTGGAGGACTATATAGCCCAGTTCAAGCGCTGGGGAGCCGAGACTGAGTGGAATGACATTAGCTTGAGAAATCAGTTCCGCCTGGGCCTCTCCGAGACGCTCAAGGATGAGCTCGCCCCCACTCTGGATGCTCTTATCCACCGTTCCATCGCTATAGACCGTCGCATGCGCGAGAGAAGAGCGGAGGGGGCTCCTGCTCCCACTCCAATGCCACGACGTTCCCTGGCGTCACCTGTCCCTGAGGCCATGGAGATCGGGACTGTGCGAGGCCCCCTGTCACAGAGTGAAAGGCTCCGAAGACGCCAGAACCAGTTGTGCATGTATTGTGCTGCCCAAGAACATGCAGTGGACGGATGCCCCCTCGTTCGCAAAAAGTCAGAAGGTAAGGAACCCTACTTCTGTGAATTACAGACCACTGAAAAACCCCAAATTAAATACCTCTATGTCTCCTTATCCCTACAGTGGGAACAAACAAGAATCCGCGTTGAGGCCATGGTCGACACGGGGGCCTGCGGCAACTTCATTGATGCCAATCTTGTATCACTCAATAAAATTCCTACATTAGCAAAAACCGTTCCCCTTGTCGTTAGTTTTATTGACGGTTCCAAGTCGGCTGCTGGTCCTATCTCGTTGGAAACCCAACCTCTACAGGTTATCACACCCCACCACCACTTGGAGTACTTGGCTTTTGATGTAATCCCTTCACCCGTGTTTCCCGTGATTTTGGGGTTACCCTGGCTGAGATTGCATCAACCCACACTCCTCTGGGCGGAGAACACACTTCGGCTCACCTCCCAATATTGTCGGGAGACTTGTTACCCCCATGCAGCACTGTCGCAAATATCAACCGGGGTGGTTCCCCCTCAATATCGGGAGTTCGCCGACGTGTTCAGTAATAAAGGGGCTGATGCATTGCCCCCACATCGATCTTACGATTGCCCTATCAATCTACTTCCAGGCAGTGAGATCCCGGTGGGTCGTGTCTACCCGCTTTCTGAGCCAGAGCTGATCCATCCATCCAAAGGTTATTTAGAGGAAAACATAAAAAAGGGGTTCATCAGTCCGTCCAGTAAATCTGAAGGACCATATCCTAGAAGCCATACGTGATTCGAGGGAGTCGTTAACTATGGGGCTTACCGAAGACCCTGAAGGTCTACTGTACAAGGACTCCAAGCTCTTCATTCCGTCCTCGATGAGAGTCCAAATCCTCAAACTGATGCATGACACCCCAGCCACGGGGCATCCCGGAATGAGGAAATCCCTCGATCTTATCGAACGCTACTTTTGGTGGCCTCAAATGAGCAAGGACATCAAAGATTACGTCGCCACCTGTGACGTTTGCGTTACTTGCAAACCCTCTACCTCGAAGCCTTATGGACTACTCACTAGTATTCCCGTACCTGAGAATCCCTGGAGGACTGTTTCTATGGATTTTATCGTGGACTTGCCCAGGTCACGAAGCCATAACACCATCCTAGTGGTCGTGGACTTGTTCACTAAGATGTCTCATTTTATACCCCTATGTGGGCTACCCACCGCGCAGGAAACCGCTCAGGCCTTCATCCACAACGTGATCAAACTACATGGAGTGCCTGCTACTATCATCTCTGACAGGGGAACGCAGTTCACCTCGAAATTCTGGAAGGCTCTCTGCATCGGCCTGCGCATTGACCAATTTCTATCCAGTTCGCACCACCCACAAACGAACGGACAGACGGAGAGGGTGAATCAGTGCCTCGAGCAGTACCTGCGTTGCCACTGCTCGTACTTACAGGACTGGCTGGACCTGTTGCCATTAGCGGAATTCGCATATAATAACTCCGTCAGTTCTTCCACCCAAACCTCACCGTTCTACGCTATGATTGTGATAATTAAGCAGTTTCTGAATGGGGAGGAGCCTCTGTACATAGTGCTTCTCCTCATTTAGAAATCATGAATGAACAGGAAGTGATGTAAATCACATCCTGTTCATTCATACTGGGGACACATAGTACTATGTGTCCCCAGTTATTTACAAACACTGGAGTGATCAGACACTCCGGTGTTTGCTCTGCGCACGAGGATCATTAAATACCACTGATATTTAACGATCCCCCGTTCGGCCACGCACAGAGCCGCTGTCATCCGGAAACTGACAGGATGAAGCGCATGCGGTGGCAGCGAAAGGGTTAATGTCCCTGTGGCTGCAAACAAGGCGGAGGGTCCTGTGAACATCATTACCTTTCTGGGTATCACATTAAATACAACAACCATGCAGGCTAGCTTGCCACAGGACAAATTGGTAAGAATCAGAGAAGCTATGCATGCTTTGGTGTTGTCCCCCGTGTGTTCCAGAAAGGAGTTGCAGTCGTTAGGTATGTTAAATTTTGCCATGTGGATCATTCCTCAAGGTAGATCATTATTTTCCAGGCTATAGACTTTATTACCAACTCCCACTGACATTGATTCAGAAATCCATATCGATCCAGCAGGGCGAGCTGACCTTGTCATGTGGGATGGGTTCTTGCAGCACTGGAATGGGATTTCCATGTTTATACCCCAAGCCTCTGCATCGTCCCCGCAGGTAGTCACAGACGCTGCAGCCTCAGCTGGCTTTGCAGCTATTTTTGGCCCCCACTGGTTTGCCAGTCTTTGGCCAGTAGAAGTTCTGGCTATTCGGAAATTTTCACAAACCTCGTTTGAGATAGTAGCTGCTGCTATGGTCTGTTGCCCTTCTTGGTCAGGTCACACAGTGAAATTTCACACAGATAATCAGGCCACTGCAGACATTATTAATAAGGGTAGGTCCAAATCCCTAGTGATCATGTTGTTTCTTTGTAGATTAATATGGCTTTCTTTACAACATAAGTTTAATGAGATCTGTGTATTCCTTCCTGGCGTATATAATGTGTCAGCTGATGCATTGTCCAGATTAAAAGATCATGTTTTCTTTCAACAGAATCCAGATGCGGACATGCACCCCACACCAGTGCCCCTTTATCAGCAGCTAGTTCTGGACTAAGAGGATACTTGAGTAATGCAGCAATACTTATGGATAAGTCTCTATCGGACAATACCCGTACAGCATATAACGTGGCGTGGAAAACATTTAGTCAGTTTCAGGTTAGGTGCCCGACACAAGAACCTGGTAGTATAGCATACATTCTGGCCTTTATCTCATACTGTCATACAGATCTCAAACTTTCTTTCAATACCATTAGGTTTTATTTAGCAGGGGTACAACATTTTTTGGCTGTCAGTTACCCGGATGGACCATCTTTGTTTACGGCACATTCTATTAAGGCAATTCAGAAGTCAGGCGGTAAGCCACGTCACACTAGGTTACCTATATCAGGTCACATGTTTCGTGCTATGTCCCACATGCTGGATGGAGCACCGTTTGGTCATTTACAGAGCATGGTATTGAAAGCAGCCATTCATCTTGCTTTTTATGGGTTTCTCAGACCAGGGGAATTCACTCGTTCCAATGCTAAATCTTCCTCTCTGCTAAAGAATCATCTGGTTCGTTATCCTTTGGGTTATGTTCTGTTGCTGGAACATAGTAAAACGAACCAGGTAGGTGACCCTATAGAGATACAATTTTCCCCCTCTGGTAATTCCTGGTGTCCAGTCGTTGTTTTAAATAACCTTATGTCCATGTTGTCCCAACTGCCGATGGACAGTCCCTTGTTGCCTTTTCCATGTTCTCCTCTATCATCCAGTCAGTTCATGGAACATGTTCGTCTGCTTCTTTCTCAGTTGGGTTTCAATCCAAAACAGTACTCGGGTCATTCTTTCTGCATAGGGGCAGCGTCGGCAGCTTCTTGTTAGGCGTGCCAGCACATGTTATCAGACGACTAGGTAGGTGGAATTCGTCATGCTTTAATAGATATATTCAAAACCCACATGTTGAAAAAGTGAATGCGTTTGCTAAATTGGCTGAATAATGTGGAACGTTGTTATGATACATTCAATAATTTTCCTAAAGGCTTGTTTTGCCCCCTTTCTGGCATTACTGTCCATCCAGACCATGGCACATCTCAGGTCTGTAAGTATACATCAAGGTACCATTCACTAAGGTCACAGTAGACTCCAAACACAAGTGGAAAGCTAATGTATTAGCCTGTATTTGTGGGAGGAGTCTGAGTGGTGAGTCACCATTTAAAACCCTGCAGGATACTCACCAGGAGACGATAGGTGCCTGCATACCCTCGCACCCTTCCCATTTTATTTTACTTAATTACAGAGTATGCCCCCTTATTGGCATTTACTATCCATCCAGACCATGGCACATCTCAGGTCTGTAAGTATATGTCAAGGTACCACGCATTAAGGTCACACTAGACTCTGAACACAAAGGAAAAATCTTCCGACACCGCAGGCCACAAAACAAAAGGGAGAGACAGGGCCAGTTTTATCTTGGAATAAATATAATATTATATTATTTGAGACAATAACCACAAAAATTGTACAGTGACTGGACATTATGTAAGCAGCATCTTAAAGTGACATTAAAGTATAGTTTTTCCCCTCCTCCAATGTTAGTGTAAGCACTTACCTTAAATTATGTCTCTTAATCCGATCTTCTTCTTTCCAGTCGTTTTCAGATGTCCCTCCGGCACTGCTGTGGTTCTTCCATCCAGCACTGACTCCTCTGTGCTTGTTGGCACTTCCTGTCCCACGGTGTCTGCATGCGGGTGCACGCTGTCCATAGACTTACCTTGTGTCTCTCCTCGTCCGAAAATCTGAACTGCGCATGCGCCGCCCCAAGATCCTTTGCTGCCCCTCGAGATTTTTCAGATTTTCAGACGGGAGCGCGTGGCGAAGACACAGGCAAGTTTTAACCTCTTGTAAAACTTTTTAAAGGTTTTTGCATATATCTACTGCTTGCTAGCAGTAGATATATGCAAAAAAAGCTGAGGGTTTAATAACCCTTTAAAGCTGCAATGCAAGAGGAAGAGACAATTAAAAATCAGAGTGTATTATTTCAAAGACAATACAACACATACTATACAGTGGCTGAACAGTATGTAAGCAGCTTCTTTAGGCCGCAATATAGGGAGGAGAGATTAGGCAGAAACGAAATTCGGACTAATTTTTGGACATTCGGATATATCGGAATTCGGAATTACAGATATAACGAATGCAAACGAATCCGAATTTCCGTTTCTGAAATTCATTAGCGGTAGTTCGTTCGAACGTTCGTTTACGTTTCTTATTCGTTCGTTTGTTCGTTGCCGCAAAGTGACATTAGAGAAGGAGAAAAACATTTTTTCCCCTCTCAAATGTCCCTTTGCTGCAACGAACGTATAAACGAAATGAATAAGAAAGTAAACGAACGTTCGAACGAACTACTGCTAACAAATTTAGTCCGAATCTGAATTGACTTTCACACCCGAATCCTAAAAAACTAAATAAAAAAAATAAAAAATAACACAAAATCCGAATCGAAACGAAACAAAACTAATTTGTTGCCAGTGCACATGTCTAGTAAGCAGCATGATGAGGCCACAATGAAATAAGGAAAGGCACAGCAGATTTTATCCTGAAATAATAACTGAAATGTTTTATTTTAGAGACAATAGCCAGATATATTGTACAGTTACTGAGGAACATGTAAGCAGCCTGATTAAGCTGCAAGGTACAGATGAGGCAGTTGTTATACTGAAATCAAAATTAGAGTTTGTTATTTCAGAGGCAATAGCCACACATTTAACAGCAACTGGACAGTATGTAAGTAGCTTGATTAGGCTGTAATATAAGAGAGAGCGATAAGGCAATTTTTATCTTGAAATAAATATTACTGTTTAGTGAAATATGATTCCTTATTAGAGTGTTAATTCTCACACTGCATGTCCAATCCACACCATGTGCCCTTCTCTATCTCCACATATTCACCGGATGAAATATGAGCTAGTGCGAATAAACAGGTCTGGTTGCGCCATAATACAACGGTGACTTCTCTTTAGGTATCATCTAATCAAGAGTTGAATTTTTTCAGGTAGATCTGGAGGCCCCTCACAGCTTCCAAATTTTCCTCAGTTGGCAGCAAAGATCATTTTACAGCTCAATAATGCAACATACTGTATATAAAACACAAGGGTAAAAACATTTATTCAAACATGTAGATAAAAGGTAGGTGCACTTACACATTAGAAATAAAACCTGGCTTAACAAACTTAGCTCGCTCCACAGGAAGGAAAAAAGGCATCCAAAACCACTTGTGGCATCAACTAGCTTCACTCGTCATCTTTTGTTTGTCTTGCCATTTTCAAGAGTGATGAACGTCGCATTTTGTCTGTCTTGACTTTTCCAAGAGTGGTGAATGCAATCTGAGAATTAACACTTTATTAAGGATTCACTTACTTTACTTTTAAGAGACTGATTTTGCACATTATATGGTTTCGTTCACTGTACACTATTCAGTATACAGTATATGTTTGCGATTTGGGTATTTGATGATTTTTTGCACTATGCATTTACACTACTGTATGTAAGACACTGCTTAGAGTGCCGTGTTTGTATATATTACACAGCATAATTTACCCTAAAGGAAGCATTACACATTTTGCATCTGAGGTCCAGCTAGAAACATTTTGTGTGGCACTTTTACAGTGCCGGATGTTGCAGGAGCTGGTAATGGTAGCAGACCACCAGGTGTGGCAGGAGCTAGAAATGGCAGTCCAGAAGAGGTGTCAGAGCTGGAAATAGTGGAAGTCAAGCCATAAGCCCAAACTCATACTGTGTGCTCTGGCCAGTGGTACAGCCTGGACCTCAAGTAGTCTGCAATCATATGGTTGGAGCACTCTGTGTGACTGATGCCTGTATCGAGGCCAGTCAGCAGAGGATGGAAAAAACACTTGAAAGCATTGCTGAGATAAATACTAATAAGGTAAGACTTCTTATAGTGGCTGCTCACTCTTCTGGCCTGCTGGAGGACATCCCAGAAGCCAGGGTGCCTAACTAGTAACTTCTGCACCACCAGGTTCAGGACGTGTGCCAGGCAAATGCGGACAGCAGGTTGGTGCCATTATACATGACATTGCCTTACACAATATAATAAGGGGTCAGCCACCTTTCCGCCTGCCCCTGAAGAGTTGACAGAATCTGTAATGTATTGTCTTTTTCGTTCCCCAGGCATACCAGGTGCAAAAAAACATGGCAGCCTTTTTTTCTGGGCTGCTGGGGGGATACTGGTGGTTCTGATGAGTCATAGTTTGAGGCCATTGAGAAAGAAGGGGTGCTAGGAACTGAGCTGTCACCATCATCTAGGTGTAAAACAAGGGGTGGTATCACCAGCTCTAGTGGTATGTCCCACCTGCATCCTTCTGTTAGGAGACTTCTGGTGAAGTTCAAGCCTATGCTTAGTCCTACTCTAAGTGGCTCAGATGTTGTGATGGATGCAGGTGCAGAATCTTGTGGAGGGGGCAGAGAGGTGGAAAGTGAGGAATGAAGAGATGGAGTGTGAACCTTTTGCTGCTGAATGGTATAATTGAGGTGCTGCTCCCGCTGAGCTTTGTGGTTCAGATTAATGTGTCTCCTCTTACATGCGGTACCAAATGACTGGTAGTTTTACCATGGCTTATACGCTGCAGGCAGAGACTGCACACCTTAATGCTGTTATTGGCAGCAGATGTGTGGAGTCCCAGACTAAAGAGCTCTACGGAGTGACCCTGGGTATATCAGTGGCCTGTACCTATGGGGCAGTGCCATCCGGTGAAATAGGACAGCTGCTCCCTCCAGTGAAAGCTGTCCCTTCCCCTGGATGAAATCCACCTTTGCTGCTTTTCTGCCTCTCCCTCACTTTCCCCCTCTTCAATCTCTGGCACACGCGGTCTACCACATCATCATCCCTATTCTCCTCATCACTGGAACTTTCTTGGCAGTAAGCTGCAGGAACATTAATGGCAATTATTGCTCCGTGCCTGATGCTCCCTCTCTCTAGTACTCTCTTCCGCAGCATCTGATAACATGAATTCTCGTGCATCCTCCTGCAAGTGACAGATGGTGTGCAAAAATAATTCCACTCCTTCTGCCATGCCAGTTTGCCGGACTATGGCAGGCTTAGCAGGATAAAGAGGAGAATGAATTTGCAGAAAACTGGCTGCTCTGCATCTGAAAGGAACATGCATCAGTGGTTTGACCTGACCAATGCTCTGTCCTGCAGGACCTTCGTGCCCCCTACTACAGAACCTCTTCCTCTCCATTTAGGACTACCTGATATTGAGAATACAGGGGATTGACTAACCCTGATGTTATCTATGGCAATAGGGAGAATAAGGATGTGGCGATTTGGTGCACAAACCTTTACTGCACAGGTTTGTGGTGACACTGCACAAAAAGGGAAGATTTGCTTTTGTCATTCACAAGTTCACACTGCTGGCCCTGAAATTAAAACAAGACCCTAGCTAAATTAAATTAAGGACTGTTGGGTCTGTAAACACAGGGGGATACACAATGATATGAAGCCCACCACACTGCAATTCACAGTAAAGTAGCAGAATACAGCACTGAGTATAGCACTGAACAGCACTGCATACCATTATATAGCACTGTAGAGTACAACCATCTCTTTGTAATCACACACTATCAACTTTCCCTATCTACTCCAACACCTACTACAAATACACATGAACACAACCTTTTATAGTTAGGGGGCTGGCACTTAACAAAGCTCTCATTATTGGACAGTTTAAGCTACCTGACCTAAGGCCAGGAAGTGAATTATTGTTAGTTGATTGGCATGGCAGCGGTTGAATAGGCTTCTTGTTCAAAATGCTTTAGACAACGCTTGTAAAAAATGTGTGTTTACTTGCATTTATTAAATGAAACTTTCAAACAGGCGCTAGCAGTAAAAAGTACCATAAAATATGTTATTTTTAACTTTAACTTTTTAACTTTAAATTGTGTGCAATGACTAATGGTGTCTATAACATATAAGAAGTATACTGTACTGAGAAGGTTTGGTTGGTGACAGAAAATCAGAAAATTATTGGAACATTACTTTTTAAAACCCTGTATTCAAAGAAAAACAATAACAGACTGATATACATATTTCTGAAAAGCAGAACTGGGTTTAATTTTTCTGTGATGACATCAGTAAAAGACTAATTCTGATTTGTTTCTATGTATTATGACACAAAAGGGTGTACGTTTGTAGAGCTGTTCGCTCTGTGAACACCTTAATTTTAGATTTGCACCACATTATAACCATTAGATGGAGCTGAGAAACATAGAAATTTACTGTAGTCCTCGGCTCCATCTAGTGGCCATAAGACGTTCACAGAATGAGCAGCGCTACAAATATGTTATAAATACACCCCAATGTGTACTCTGACTGTAGTACAAATGAGAACTCTTCTGTTATCTGGTTAATAAAACAGCAATGTAAGTTTTTTAAAAGAAAAAAGATTTGCAGATTTCCAGGAAAAAAGTAAAGTTAAAATGTGTAAAGAACATATTGCCAGTAAAATATGTTGCTATCATACAAAAAACAACAGCAGAAATCTGCTTAACAAAATGGTAGAAAAATTTAGCTAGCAGCCCAGTTTGGACAGAATGCTGTAGCTTTGTGTGATGTACATGTAATGAAGCATGCAAAGCCATATGGCATGGTAAGTTGGCGGGGGTGAGCTTAAACTGCAGTGCATATTTCAAACTAGCAGTCAATCACTGAAATTAACATCTGTTGTATGTTACATCTTATTTCCGTCGAACATAAGCAAGATTTATTTCTGTAATATTCACCTAATTTGGTGGATAGTTTGCATGTCAGCAAGAATATGTGCAATTGACATGATAGATATAGGTCAGATCTTTTTCAAATGAAAAATATAGTGGTGAATACTGATAAATCACTTGGTCTATTCACGAAGCAGCCGAAGGATCTAGACGTAGCTACGGCCGATCCTTCGGCTAGCTTCGGCCCCAGGACCCCTTCAGTTCAGTAGAACCGAAGGGCTGCTGTACGGGCTATTCACTATAGCCCTAAAGCAGCCCTTCGGTTCTCCTGAACCAAAGCTGACCGAGCGGCCGGCCATTGGCCAGCCTGCTTCTGACAGCTGGGCGGAACCAGCTGTGATTTTACGGCTGGCTCCGGCCACTTGCATAGAGATCAGCGTCCCTGGTTACCAGCTAACCAGGGACACTGATCTCCAGACAGCAAACTCTCCCTAGCGCTCCGGGAGTCTCCCGCTCCCGGCCGCCAAGGAGAGAAACACTGCTTTTTTTTATTTTTTATTTTTACTCTAACACGGAGCCGTGTCAGAATAGAAAAAAATAAAAATACATTTTTGGCCACAGGAATGCATTGCTAGATTCCTATTGGCTATTTCAATTTGCAATAGCCAATAGCAAACTAGCATTGGACCCGCCCTCTGCTGCAGTTCTCCATCAGGTCCACCACTACTGGATGACAGCAGCAGAGGGCGGGTACAATAGCTAGTTTGCTATTGGCTATTGCAAATTGAAATAGCCAATAGGAATCTAGCAATGCATTCCAATGGGCAAATTTGTATTTTTTTTCTATTCTGACATGGCTCCGTGTCAGAATAAAGAAAAACAAGAGGTGTTTCTCTCCTTGGCGGCCAGGAGCGGGAGACTCCCGGAGCGCCCGGGAG
>NW_017307004.1:760637-779886 GCF_000935625.1 Nanorana parkeri
ACTTTTTAAACTATTTTTCGTTTCTGCCCGGTCCCACAGAGGGACCGGGCAGAACAGCCGAGCCGACGAGCTCACTTCGCTTCAAGTCGGTCAATCACTCGGCTGCCTACGGCAGCTTAGTGAATAGACCCCTTGGTTTCTACTAATCCCCATGTGTATCCATAATAGCCACAGAATTTTAAACGTTTTTACAAATATATAACCCTTTCTATGAATAAAACTTTATTCTGTTTTACAGGGCAGATGACTCTAACTGCACATAACCTGGCCCTAGGCAGAAAGGGAACTGTGAGCTGCTCCTCCAGGAAATTTTATTACAGTGTAGATGACAGTCGCCCTTCAGTCTTTCTTTAGTAGGGATAAGATTTGGATTTGGGTCAAAATAATTCGACTGTTGTAAATCTATGGTTGGCAAATTTTGCCACTGACGCATAATGCCCTTCACAGCCTCTAACGCTGGTTAGAGCATCACAGCAGCCATTAAGGTGTGGGAATTTGATAACTCATTTGATAAGAGCAGTGGCTGAGAGCAGCCATAGAATCAGTGCATTGTACCTGCTAGAACAGTGGTTCTCAACCTCTGTAACCTCAGGATTCACATTTATCCTTGGTCATTAAGTTGTGAACCAAGTTGCACTGCAATGGAACACATGGCATTGCTGTGCCACGCGCACCGATGCAGGCGATAGAACTGTGGGTTGGAGATGCATTTGGGGTGCCATTCAAATAAATGGCAATGCCAGAACGCACGGTAGGTGCAATTGTGTGGTACAGTACGTTAATCGCATGGGACTGTGCAATTAATGTACTGAAGTAATGTGAATGGGCCCTCAAAAACACTGACAAACATACACACAACCACAATCTCACAGACGTTCTCCCACACACACATACACACTCCCAAAAAAATGTAATTTTTAAAAAATCCACCCAGTCTCGCTAACTTACGAGAACTGAAGTGGATCCTCAGCCTGGGGTCCAGTGTGGGCTGCTGTGCTGTGATAGAGCTCCATCCATAGTAGAGGTGCCTGGAACCAAATGTGACATGACTCCAGTCCAGGCACCTCTACAGGACACGCCAGGGAGCTGTAAGCAATGTACGTATAGATGGAGCTCCCTTGCAGCCTTAGCTACACCGTCAAGCTGACATCCGGCACCAGGCAGCATATTTTGAATGGCTGCTCAGCGCGAGAACTGACAGTGCTGTGAATTAAATTAGTAGTGTGCATCACCTTTTATGCAACCCGCACATGCATACAGATCTTTACTGATCCCAAACAACCTTTCAGCAATAAGCTTTATTGATTGCCCTTGATAATAACCCCCTTCAGTGCCTTATTCTAATCAGGGTCTTCTCTTTTAGTTTATAGTTGATTTGAGGGCACTAATCACTTCATTTAAGCAAGGTTATGCTTTAAAGATATAGTGGGATTTTCTTTTGTTTGTGTTTTTGTTTTTTAAGTTTGGGGTGATTGAAACCCAGCAATAAATTATTGCTGACCATCCATTCGTGCGCTGCCTTTTATTTACAGCATGTCACTGCATTATTGGAAAAGTAGTTAAAAAAAAGTATAAAAACAGTATCTAAAAACACCGCAGCATGTAGGGTCGGCTGTGCGGCAGGGATGGAGAGGCTGTCACTGGTCCCGTAGAATGTGCTGCAGACACCGCCGGGCAACACATTCTGGTGTGAGGATCCTCTCCCCTTAGCTCCGCCCCTGGCCGCTGAGACGCGGAAGAGGGCCCTGCAGGAGAGGAAAGGTAAGTCTGGAGTGGGAAGGGGGGCGCGGGGAAGTGCGTGTGTGTGTGGGGGGTATTTTGCATACCTGCAGGGGCGTCCCGAGGATGGGTGACACGCGGAGCGGTTACTGGGTGTCGCCCCACCGACTCACCACTGTGCATGCGCGTGATGTCACCACGCGGGTGCACGAAGACATCAATCGCACATGCGCGGCACTCTTCTGATACTCGCTGGCTGCCATCTTGGTGATGGACGCCGGCAGAGAGAGGAGGGGACAGTCACCTGGCGGGATAAGGTATGCCGCCGGGTCCCCTCCTTTCTCTCCTGATACTGTCGGGTGTTCGGTCCATGACCGAGCGCACGACTTTTCAGAGGGGGGGAATCAATGCAGAATAGCTTCAACTATGTAGGACTACAATTCCCAGCAATACATTATAGTGGGGGTGGGGGGGGGGTGCTGGTGGTATTCTGCATAGCCGACTTTTATTATAATGTATTGCTGGGACTTGTAGACCCGCATAGCTGGTGGTATTCTGCATTGCTGTATGATGATTATACAGCAATGCAGAATAGCTCCAACTATGTAGGACTACAAGTCCCAGCAATGCACTATATTTTTAAGTAGGGATACACCAGTGCCAATACTGGGCATTTTCACGAGTACTCACACTCATGAAAATGCCCCGATACTAAACGCAGATACCGGTGTTCTGTCGAGAACGCCGACGTAGTCGAATTTGCCGACCTCAGCATCTGCGCTTGCGCACAGACCAATATTATCGAGGAAACCGGGATTTATTATCAAAGTATTTCGTTTAAATCGTTAATTGTGACTGTTAATAATATTCCACCTTTTACTGCCATGGATGGTATATTATTAACGGACACAATTAACAATTACAAATGAATACTTTGTAAATAAATGCCGGTTTCCTCGTTAATCCCATCTGTACGTAAACGCAGATACTGGGTCGGCGTTCTTGACAGAACACCGGCACTAAAATTTTAAACAAGCGGCTGCCGGAGGTCCCCTCGGCAGCCTTCCTGTTAACCCTGTGGTGCCATGGGAGGGGGGGGCCTTCATGGTTTATTGCACCTGGGCCCTGAAGGTTCTAGTTACGCCTCTGCATATCCCCATAGTAAAAAATTAACATTAGGGATATATCCAACATGGCAGGAAAGCCTAAAGGCAGAGTCCTACAAGCCATATACAGTTGTGTGAAAAAGTGTTGGCCCCCTTCCTGATTTTCATTGTTTTGCACGTTTGTCACACTTTAATGTTTCAGATCATCAAACAAATTTAAATATGAGTCAAAGATAACACAAGTAAACACAACATGCAGACAAAATTCAGACCCACATGGCCCTGTGTGAAAAAGTGTTTGCCCCCCCTGTTAAAACATAACTTAGCTCTGGTTTATCACAACTGAGTTCAATTACTCTAGCCACACCCAGGCCTGATTACTGCCACACCTGTTCGCAATCAAGAAATCACTTAAATAAAGGTGCCCATACATCTTACGATTATCGGACGAAACTTTTCGTCCGATGATCGAACTGTCCTGCCCCGATTATCGAAAGGTTCAATCAGCAGCAGTTTTAAAAAAACACCTGGACGACTTGCGGTAATTGACTGACTGAAATTATTTTCGTTTGCGCATGCGCAGCGTTAATCGTACGACTTTTGTCGGACGGAAAATGCCACCAACCATGCGAACATCGTACGATCGACCAAAGTTTTCAAATGTGCTTGACCGTCAAAAGTCGTACGATTGTACAGTACTATCGGTCGGGCACTCTATTCACACGTTACTATTGTCGTACGAAAAGTCGATCACATACGATTATCGTACAATAATCGTAAGGTGTATGGGCACCTTAAGACTTGACTGACAAAGTGAAGTAGACCAAAAGATCCTCAAAAGCTACACATCATGCCGAGATCCAAAGAAATCCAGGAACAAATGAGAAAGAAAGTAATTGAGATCTATCAGTCTGGAAACGGTTATAACGCCATTTCTAAAGCTTTGGGACTCCAGCGAACCACAGTGAGAGCCATTATCCACAAATGGCGAAAACATGGAACAGTGGTGACCCTTCCCAGGAGCGGGTGGCCAACCAAAATTACCCCAAGAGCGCAGCAACGACTCATCCAAGAGGTCAAAAAAGACCCCACAACAACATCCAAAGAACTGCAGGCCTCACTTGCCTCAGTTCAGGTCAGTGTTCATGACTCCACCATTAAGGTGACCATACACTGTACGATTATCGTACGAGAATCGCGGGAAATACCACGATCGCACGATAATCATACAATGTATGGAAGGTGTGCGACCGTTTCTACTGTACGATTGCACGTCTTCCGTCGAACAAGCAGGCTTGAAAACCCGCCGCCAATCGTACGATTCTCGGCGGGTTAGTGGCCTGCTTGTTCGACAACTGCCGCACTCGCACACTGCCCGTTTGCAGTGATCGGAAGCCTGCCCCCCTCACTGCGGTCATCGGAAGCCCGCCCCTCAGCGGGGCAGGCTTTTGATGATCGCAAGTGCGATCTGCTCTGAGTATTGGTTCTGCTCTCAGGTCTGCCGTGTATTGGTTCTGGTCTGAAGTCTCCCGTGTATTGGTTCTGGTCTGAGTTCTGCCATGTATTGGTTCTGGCCTGAAGTCTGCCATGCCTTGGTTGTGGTCTGAGGTCTGCCAAGCATTCTGCCATTTAGCTCACTTTCCAGCCAATGGCCTATATCGGTCTAGATTCTGAAATTCTCGTACCAGTTCCCCGCAAATTCATCTTTTAGTAAAATTGACCCACTATTTGAAAAATAGTGTAGAGAAAAAATTTCAGTAACACAAGAATGTTTATGCAGGTGGGGCTTGTGGGAGGGGCTTGTATATGGGCGGAGCACAAGAGGGCCCCATAATCTTGTATTGCCCGGGGGCCCCATGTGTTGTCAGTCCGCCCCTGATAGCAACTATCCCCTCCTACAGAGACTGTCAGCTCTCTGTAAACTATTCCAACACATGACAAATGACTCCTGCGAACCTAACCCTTTTATAGTGAGGGGGTTGGCACATAACAAAGCCCCCATTATTGGTACCTCTAAGCCAGCAAAGCCCCCATTATTGGTACCTCTAAGCCAGCAAACCTAAGTTCAAGAAAGTACATTCTGATTACAAATAGTTCACTGTTGTAAATTTCAACATTAATTTGTTGCTTCCTTATTGTTTGCTCCCTTTTGGTCTGCTAATCTGTTAAATAATAAATGCCAAAAATTCCTGCCTGTGTTCTTTGTAATACATCAGAAATTAAGTAGGCAACTCTGACAACACACACTGTCACGTCAAACAGAAAGATGGGGCATACTATGTTTCTGGCAAGTTTTTTTTTTTTTTTCTGTACTTGTGTTTAAAGGGATAAAACATGGGGAAATGTGCATGTATTACATATATGTACTAAATGGGTTTCTTTTGCCTTGCCATATGCATTAAGACCTATACTTCTGCCATACGGCGCTAAGCTGCCGAACCACTGGCAGAGCAGGGTTTCCATTATTCACTCATCTTTGTTGATAGTGTAAAATTTCACAGTAAATCATTAAAGTCAGCTTATAACATTGCATTTCTGCATGACTCACCATTCTACATGTTCTGAAATTAACGAATTTCCTTTAAAATAGCCTGATTAAATATGTAGAAGGAATGCATTAACTCTTTACTGGTGATTCCTTTTCATCATCTTCCACACAATCAAGCCCACATGGGCCAACAGTAGAATAGCGTTCAACATTTAAGATACAAGAAAGTGTAATGTACTTATTACATAATGTAAAATGAGCAAATGGAAAAAAAGATTCATAATAATATCATAGCAGATATACAAAAATAAAATAGCAGAGCCTAGAAATAAAAGACACATTTCTAGGTCGTTTGTAAAGTTAGATAGATTTTATCTAGGCAAGATTTTGTTCTAGACTATTTACACTATGTTGTGTGAACTATGGCATGTCTATCTTAACAGAATATTTTAACCTTATAAGTAGGGCTGGTACTGATTACATTTTTTGTGTTCGATTAATCGAAATTTTTTTTAATCGATTAATTTCGATTATTTATAACGCACATACAGATCCAACTACATTGGCCTATACACATACAGCACAGCAATGAAGTAATAAAATGAACTAGGATCACACTAATCCAGCACGTTATTAATCTCACGTGCCCCACTCAGTATGGCCGCCGTTTGAGTGGGGCAACTCAGAATAATAACGTGTTGGATTAGTGTGATCCTAGTTCATTTTATTACAGGTATTCCTCACTTAACGACCGAGTTCCGTTCCTACGACCAGGTCGTTAAACGGATTGGTCGTTAAGTGAGGAACTCTATACAGTACTATACTGCATTAGTACAGTACTGTATAGCGTTGCCGATGTACAGTACCGAACAGTGTACTGTACATCCGGCAATGGAAATACTTACCGAGACCTGCAGTGAAGATCGTGGGATGTCACTTCCGCCGGCGACCCGTCGCACTGACGCTGACGCGGAAGGTCGGAGGTCCGTCGTAAGTGCGAGTGGTCGCAAAACAGGTAAGTCGGTAAGTGAGGAACATCTGTACTTCATTGCTGTGCTGTATGTGTATAGGCCAATGCTTTGGAGTTTGGTCCACACTTCTGGGCACACTGACCAGCTAGGAAGATTGTAGAAGAAAGGTTCGATGTAAATTGGCAGGCTGCACAGTGATGTTCCCTTTACATGTACGTATAACCTATTTAAAAATTGATAGGGCAGAACAAGTTTCTTGGGCAAACTCACCGGCCCAAGTGGCTCCGTCGGCTAACGAAGGGAAGGGGGGAGGAGTCCGGTGAGGTCACGGACATCAACGTCACCGGACTCCTCCCCCTTCCCTTCGTTAGCCGTCACGGACATCAACGTCAACAGACTCCTCCCCCTTCCCTTCGTTAGCCGCCGGAGCCACTTGGGGAAGGGGGGAGGAGTCCGGTGACGCCGATGTCCGTGACGTCACCGGATCTCCGACGGGACTCTCGGAAGCCGGCGGAGAGGTGAGTATTTTCATTAGCGATCAAAAGCATTTTAATCGAACAAAAATGTTAACGATTAATCGCAGAATTTCCGCAGCCCTACTTATAAGTGAAGCAAAATATGTAAAGATGAACCTAAACCATAAGGGGGAGGTGGTATTTGAAGCAGAACCCTGTTTTTTCATGCAAGTCGCTAGCAAAGTCATAGTTCTGGTCTGCCAACATCTCAGGCTCAAGACTCCAATTGTATTGAAGTCATTGCCTTAGCCTGGAAACCAGCAAGCATTGACAGCCTGTATACTTATCCCTGTGCAAATTTTTCTTTAATCCTTCTGTACATGTGCAAATGTTGCATAGTATGAAGGTTGTCTGCACAACAATGCTTGTTTCTAATGTAGGTCATGACTTGGAATGAGTTCAGGTTAAGACCAAAACCCAGTCCAAGCCTGAGTATTTCCATACAGGAAAGGAACTCCTCCAAATACAGAAAAAAGCTCCTTCTGCTGCTGCCCAATCAGCTGCAGCCATGGCATTTCCCACTCACAGCTGCATATAAGCAAAGGGATGGGCCTTATATGGCCATTTAAGGTCAGTGACATTGGCAAAAGCATCTCACGCTTTGTTTATGTTTATGTGCAGGGCAGGGAATGCCCAGCCCACAGCTGATTGAGTGGATGGCCCATCCATGTTCAGAGGAGCTCAGGTTTACACTGAGTTTGGTCCGAACCTGAGCTCATTTCTAATCATGACTAATCTTTTGGTGGGCCTTTAAAAACAAGTGCTTCCAGCAACCAGGTATGTTCAAATTGTTTAGACATTCTGTTTATCACTTCTAATGAAGCAGAGTTGATCAAAGATAACCCAGTACTTCCATATGTTGACTCATTGTCAGTAATGGGGAAATCTCCCAGCACACATGAAAGTGTGGATATGATTGTCGAATAAAGGGAAGTCTCTCCGAGAGTTTGATTTTAAAACCAGATGTCCTCATGTAATGCCAACATAACATAATAAAAAGAGCTCTGGGTTAAGAAACACTTATCCTTGCACTGGGGCTACCGCCGCAGTGCAAGGGTGAAGTGCTCATTTTGTCCAGGAGGGTCAAATAAAGCTGTATTACTCACCTGATCCTCGGTCTCAGGAATGACATCACTCACCTTTGCCTTGGGTATGCAATGTCCTCATGTCTAAAAGGTGCCCATACACTGTACGATTCTCGTACGAGAATCGCGGGAAATCCCGCGATCGTACGAGAATCGTACAGTGTATGGAAGGCGTGCGACCGTTTCTACTGTACGATCGCACGTCTTCCGTTGAACAAGCAGGCTTGAAAACCCGCCGAGAATCGTACGATTCTCGGTAAGTTAGTGGCCTGCTTATTCGACAACTGCCGAACAGGCCGGTGTGCGCACGCGCACACTGCCCGTTTGCAGTGATCGGAAGCCCGCCCCTCACTGCGGTCATCGGAAACCCGCCCCTCAGCGGGGTGGGCTTTCGATGATCGCAAGTACGATCTGCCCGTCCAAGATGGGCAGATCGTACGAGCTTTCAATAAGCTTACGACCATCACAAGACAAAAGTCTTGCGATGGTCGTAAGGTATATTGGCACCTTTATGCAGGTCCATTGACAGATTTATTTGAGCCCCCCAGACAATATGGGCACTCAACCCTTGCAGTGCAGGGGTAGCCCCACTGCAAGGTTAAATTTTCTGTTTGCCCAAAGTTCTTTAATTCAAGACAACAAGGAAAAGCTATCACGTAGTTGTTGCTACTACCCCGCAAAAACTGCAACTGTGCTTACTTCAAAAAGTTCACTCAGGTCACCTTAACCTGAGTTATTTGTAATCCATTGCACCTAGGGTTGCCACCTGTCCAGGATTCACCCGGACAGTCCGGGTTTTGAATGCTGTGTTCGGGTTTCATGGCAGCAGATACCCGGACACAAGATGTCAGGCAGACAGGGGCAACCAAAATTAAGATAGGAGCTAGCTGGCCCCCCACTGAAAATAGTCTGGACTGTGAAATTTACATATGAATGGGTGACGCTATTTACTTATGAATAACCCGCAATTCATTTGTCCCCAAAAATGTCTGCGCTTCGCTAGAGTGTTCGGGTTTCGCTTGAAGAAAAGGTGGCAACCCTAATTGCACCCAGGAACACACACTGCTTTGTAAATTCCTCTCTCACTGCTTCTTGCACCACCTGTTACATTTAAACTTCCATAAGAGATTTGAATCTGATTGGTGAGTGACTAATGTCTTTGTACTTCCATTTTTGCACCAAGCTTTCTGTATATGAGAGGCAGCAAGGAGACAGCAGTGTATGTTCTAGCATCACAAGCAGGATCATTCAGGGCTTGTTCACACCAAATGCAGACCAGATCTGCATGAGTTTCTGCACACGCAGTGCAGTGTGTTTTGCTGCATTTTTTGCCGCGTTCATGGCCGTTTAAAAAAAAACTAAAATGGGCTTTCAGTGCGTTCCAGTGCGTTTGCATGCATTCCAGAGCATGTAAAATAGGGGTTGCTGCAGTTTTTGTTACATGCTCTGGAACTGAACGCTGCGGTGTGAACCAGAGCCCAAAATACCATTGGAATACATTGGATGCAGTTCTGATCCGGTGTGTAACTGCTCTGCTCCTGGCTAGTGATGGGCTCGGGCGTGTTCGCAGCTCCACGTGCTGAGCCCGCCAGGAAGCTGACAGCGCCAATCACAGGTACTGAGACATTATCCCGGTCCGCAACTGCAGAGATCGGGAAATGTCTCACTACCTGTGATTGGCGCTGCGGCGCTGTCAGCTTCCTGGCGGGCTCGTCACTACTCCTGGAACGCGCTTGGTGTGAACAAGCCCTCGAGGATCACCTTATTATTGACAAAAGTGAGACTGACACAGAACAGCTATGTCTGAAGCGTGCTATAATCCCCATATGCATCTTAAGGTATGTCTTGCAATTATGACTGACGCTGTGTTTTAAGACATGCATTGCAACGCCCTAAAAATTTGTCCAACTACGACATTCGAAAAATAATGTCTGTTTTCATCTCAGGGTTGCAGCGCAGTGTGTTTAAAAAAATACGACATGTCATTTTTCTCTGTGTTTTTTGGTGCATTTGGAGGCCCACAGAAGTCAATGGCGATTCAAAATGAATGTTTGATGCATTGGCAACAGGTATCACCTTGGCCAATGGCTGTTAGCTCTATCCGCTCCAAATCTTACATTAAAAAATGCATAAAAAAACACTTCAACACACATCAATAATGCAAGTCAATGCATACAGGAAACTCACGTTGATGCATGACAACATACCTGCCTAAACCATCATAACATATGTGGATAGATCTAAATGGTCCCTGAACGTAAACATCAGATGGGCACTGCCAACACAGTATCTGTTTGCATTGTTTTATTGGGGTGGCCTTGTCTTGTCACAAAGGATTTCCCCGGATGCTTTACCTACTTTTTTCAGGATCATGGAACTTACTATGTTTTGAGAAAAACAATATGGGGGGAATTTATCAAAACTGGAGCAGACAAAATCTAGAGTAGATTTGCACTGCAGCCAATCAGCTTCTCTCTCTCATTTTCAAATCTTACCTGGGCAAACTGAAGAGAGATGCTGATTGGTTGCCATGGGCAACTGCTCCAGATTCAGTTTGCTCCAGTTTTGATAAATTCCCACCTATGTCTTGGATGCTCCAACAGTAAGATCTCCATGCCGTAGAAACCAACAGGGAAAGTGAGACTCCTGTGATTGATGCAGCAGGTGTGCAGACATGGGAACTCAAGTGCATAGATCCCAGCAGCAGAGTCCCTGAGAGATATTAGACTAAGGCTGGGCACACACCTTACAACCATCGCAAGACTTCGCGATGGTTGTAAGGTACTTAAAAAAAACGTACAATCTGCCTATCTTGCATAGGCAGATCGTACTTGCGATGATCGTAAGTACGATGAGGGGCGGGCTTCCGATGACCGCAATGCCAAACGGGCAGTGTGCGCTTGCGCACACCGGCCCGTCCGGCTTTTATCTTACGAACATGCTACACACCCGCCGAACATCGTACGATGCTCGGCGGGTTTTCGAACATGTCCATAAGTTTAAAGTCGTGCGACCTTACAGTAGTAGAGGTCGCACGGCTTCCACACACCTTACGATAATCGTACGATTCTTACGTTTTTCGGCAGGTTTTCAGGCGTGCTCGGAAGACGAATGTCGTGCGAACTTACAGTAGAAGAGGTTGCACGCTGCCCATACACCTGCCAATTATCGTACGATCATGGGATCACCTGCAATTATCGTACGATAATCGGCAGGTGTATGGGCACCTTAAAGCTGGCCATACACCTATAGATTATCTGCAGACTTTCTATGGTCAGATGGAAAAAGTGCCACAGATTACTCCATCTACTCTAAACTGTGTGGATGGAGAAATCTCCCGCTGGGCCAAGCTTCAGTATCAGTATCTTGCTAGTCGGCCCGCTGGCTGTCAAAGCACCTGAACAATGCCTGTATCCAATCAGATTGTTCGGGTATTTTGACATATCTGGTGATTTAACTCTTCAGTATCTATCAAACAATTGAAATATCAATTTTGTGTGGATTGACCCATTTAATTCTAAAGCACTGCATTTCTCACACATATGAGAAATGCTGTGATCAGACCTGGCTTGAAAACTTTGTTTTAGCATTGCATTACAATAAACCAATTTCAAACAAATCTAAAAAACAAACAAAAAAAAAACAAAATAATGGCCAATATCTGAAGCAAAAAAGATTTTACCTTACATTGGCCATAAACCCCATTCTAATCAATAATATAATAGTTTAATTTAAATAAACACACCAATGCCATTGTTTAGCCTAAAAAGAAAAAAATGCATAGAATTTAATATTTAACTAAAATATTTTTTGTCATATTTATTTTATATATAAATGTTAAAATAAAAATAATTATAATGTAAAAACTAATAAACATTTTATAAATTCATTAAAAAAAAATAATTGATAGGGTTGGTTTAAATAATTTTCCACTATTTAGAAGTCCACTATTTATTAGTGATGTTATATTAGTCCAGCCTAAAACTAATAAACATTTAAACATGAAGATACATTTTATAAATTATTAGAAAATAAAATTATTTGATTTAATGGGCATGGCTTTTAATCATTTTCCACTCTTTTAGAGGTCTGCTAGTTATCAGTGATAACATATGTGTCAGGTTTTCTACACATAAATAGCTGTCAGCAACAGTAACTTGCCTGTATACACCACATTTAAAATACTCCGGGGGGGAATTTATCAAAACTGGAGCAGATTGGCACTGCAGCCAATCGGCTTCTCTCTCTCATTTTCAAATTTCACCTGAGCAAACTGAAGAGAGATGCTGATTGGTTGCCATGGGCAACTGCTCCAGGTTCTGTCTGCTCCAGTTTTGATAAATTCCCCCCTCTATGCCTTAGAAACAGCGTGATAATATTTACACATGTCAATACAAAGCACATTGACTGGGGTGAATTTATCAAAACTGCAGCAGACAGAATCTGCAGCAGTTGCCCATGGCAACCAATCAGCTTCTATCTTTCATTTTCAAAGCTTAACCGAACAAACTGAGGAGAGAAGCTGATTGGTTGCCATGGGCAACTGCTCCAGATTCTGTCTGCTGCAGTTTTGATAAATTCACCCCAGTGTGTGCAATTACCCCAAATAAGGTAAACACTTAATTAAATTCTAATGTCTATCTTTATAGTACTCAGGATCCTGACATCAATAACAAACAAATGATAACTAAAGATCTCTACAGACTATACCAAAGCTGATTAGCCAGAAAGACACCCTCTGCTTAAGTGCCCACATATCACATGTGCAGTTAAAGCACATATAATGCATCGAATTCAGAACAAGTCATTGCAGAGCTATTGCTGAACAAACAGAACGGCCAGTTAGGCTGCTCCTGTGTATTCCAAATAGAGCAGTGCATACAAGAAGCGCTACTTACTTCTCCCCAGCCCCCCTGCCTTCCAGTCAGTTTCCTCCACTGCTCCATAGCTCTTCACTGGGTTATCTGTCTCCAAGGTGGCAGAGATGGATTTCTTTAACTCCATGGATGTCTGCATTGCTGCGCGGTGTTTCTGATTCTACTGAGTTCCCCTGGTACAGTCTCCTCACTGGTATGGATGCTGGGTAGGCTGAAAGGTGATAGGTGGGTGGCTGAAGAGGGAGGACTGTGCCTGCTCCCACTTACTCTATCCTCATGTCTTCTTCTTAGCTCCACAGCGAGGTTTTAAGGGGGGAGGCTGGAAGGATGTCTTGCAACGTCAGCGCATCCCTACGGTGCTTAGAGAAGCAGAAAGTATGTTGTGCGCATGCGCAGCCCCGGGCTTCATGAGCGCTGGGTACCGCAGGAAGGGACACGGGTTTAACCTATCACCTACTGAGGTGCTCCAAATGATGCTATATTGCCAGTACACGTCACTGAGAAGGAAATCCTCTCTGATAGCAGAGAATACGTTATGATACATTTACTGTGTTTTCATATGTGTGCTTGCTTTTGTGTTTTTAGTTTCAGTTATGTATTTTTAAGGATAAAAAAACATGCACTTTGATAAATTCTTTGGCTATACTTTGGGGATGTTATTAAAGGAAAAGCCCACTTTAAAAAGTGTACACATTTGTAAAAAAAAAAAAAAAAGCTTGGTGGGAGCAGTGCTCTCGCTCCAGCAGATTCTACCTCTCCCCCTTGTTTATACCAAGGTATGAGCATTCAGTAACAGGGACAGGAGGAAGAATGAGTGACACAAGTGAAGTGACGTCTGCAGTGGCAGTTGGGACTTGTAGTTTTTCCATTTACGGTCTGTCAAATTATCTGTGAGTGGATGATGTGGTTGCGTGAGCGGTGCCCCGTACGGCCACACCGTTTTTAAAAATTCACAGCAGCCGGTGGGGAGAAAAACCCTGGGATACAGGCAAGTGTGGGGGATGCTTAGGCCCCGTTCACACCTGACCGTTTTGTAGCGCGTTCTACGCTCGACGAACGCTCTACAAAACGGTCCATAATATAAATAACATTACACTCAATGGTCTCGTTCCCACCTGTCCGTATTTCCACCCGTCCCGAACGCACTACAAAACGGCCCACGCATGAAAAGGTCCCGGAGCTTTTTTGCTGCGTATTGGTCCGTTTTGTAGCTGTTCGCGCCCATAGACTTCGACGGGAACGGACGAAATGTATGTTTGTGCATTTTTGGTCACTGAAATCGCGCATAGAACGCGCGTTCCACACATGGCTACAGACCACTCCCCTAGAAAGAGAGCTGTTGCAGAAGAAAAGATGGAGGATTGTGCCATGCTGGATTCTGAGGCCTTCATATGACAGGTGCAGGGAAGGCCATGTCTATATGACATGCGCCATGCACATTATAAAAACAGGCGCATAAGGCAACGTGCCTGGCTGGACATAGCCGAAGCTACGTGGCCGGATTGGGAAACCTTCCCAAAGCAAGTTAAAGAATCAAAAGGTACATTAGCAAAGGTTTCATTGTAGAATATTTTCTTGCAGAAGGCATGCACTGTTATGCGTCATGCGTGCATTGATTGCATAGACTTGTGTTCATCATTTCCGTGAAACATGCGTGCATGTCTGCTATGTTTTCATGCAGAATACAAGGAATGGGACAGAACAACAATAAGCACTAACAATTGTTTATGTACTAACCTCTTTATCGACATGCGGGTGTAGTTGAAGAACTTATCCTCATGTCCACGTAGGGTCTGAAACATAGCCCAAAATTGCCCTCTCTCCTCACGGTTGGCTATTATCGGATGTATCCAGAATCTTCGCCTACTATCCCTCCTTCTCCACAACGCTATCAGACGCAGTGCTGCAACGACTGCTGCAGTCCTTCGTCGTTTGGTCAGCTCCATAATGCAACAAATCGTTCAAAACTGCTCTCTGCAAAAAATCCTCCACACACCACACGGCCTTTTGCATACAGGAAAGGGAAATGCTGCGTCTCAGGAAGTCTTTTTCATTGGACGCTTGCGGAAAAACAGGAATTCTTCTTCATTGGATACCTCTGTTGTCGCTCCAAAACGCACATGAAAACGCGCCAAACGCCGGGAAGAAAACGCGCGTGTGACGCGCTTATGCAATACGCACAGGTGTGAACAAGGCCTTAAGGTGGCAATGTCACTATGTTTCATGTTACAGGCTGAAACATAAAACATGCCTTTAAAGGCAAACTTAGCCTTTAAACAGAAGCACAGGAAAGGAGGATGTTACAACATTTATTTTTTGCCAAGCACTAAGCATCCAGCAGCTCAGTGGTTAGCAACTGCTGCCTTGTAGTAGTGAGGTCTCTGGTTCAAATCCAGGCATAGAGTTTGCATGTTACCCCGCAAAAAAATTCAGATCTATTCAGATTTTTATTTCTTTAATTTTTTGGATCTGAAATTCTATTTGGTTCGTTATTTGCATTTCGTCTCTGTCTGAATTTTCGTTTCTGAAAGATCCACAACAGGAAGTCATATGGCCATGCCTGTAATGCATCTCCAAACAGCCAAAAAAAAACATCTGAATGGCCAGAGAACAGTCACATGTCCGTTTAAGTTTCGTTTTGAACAAGATTCGGACAGATCTGAATTTTCCTTAAAGGAACATTCGGATGCGTTCGAATTCGGAACTTCGGATGCATCCACATGTCCAAATTTAATGAAATTCAAACAAATATCCATTTGGAACAAAACAAAATCTAATGTCCTCCCAGTGCTTGTGTGGGTTTCCTCCCACAATCCAAAGACATGCTGACTCATGTCTAAACTGGCCCCAGTATGTCTGTGTATACATATGAGATAGGAACCTTAGATTGCAAACTCTCTGAGGGCAGGGACAGATGTGAATGAGCAGTATGTACAGCGCTAACTAAATTGATGGTGCTATGTTAATGTGTGTGTGTGTGTGTATATATATATATATATATATATATATATATAAAGAATTCTCCTGTTGCTTAAAAAATTTCTTCTGCAAGGGAATACTGAATCATGTCCAAGGAAAAAAATAATTTTTTTTTTATTTTTGCTTGCACATGATAGGAGGGTGAAAGCAAGCAGAGCACCACCTCATTCACTAAATCCCCTTGCAAAGTGAACAGCCTATTTGCCTTTAGTCAATCAATCTCTTTGAAAATGCCACTTTTTCAATGGTACCCAAAAGAAGGAACAACTTAAAGAGTATTTACTTCACTGAAAAAGTCCCCCAGAATATTGTAGTAGTACATAGTCTTTACAAACTTTGACTAGGCTCACTTTGCCAACCGGACCCACACCAGCTAGCTTTTAATAAGAAAATTGACAGAACAGTGTATTTATTTAACTGAAAAAAAGTCCCCAAAATATTCTAGTGAGTACTTGTGTAGTCTTTAAACACTTTTACTAAACACTATACCTCACCTACCCCTAGGGCCAGCGCTGCCACTAGGCAAACTAGGCAGCCGCCTAGAGCACATTGCTGCCTAGGGCACAGCCGCGACCAGCGTCTTCCTTGCACTCCACCGGTTGTTATGATCTGGGACCCTCATGCTGCTCCCACACTGACCCTGAGCCGAGCCTGGAGCTGCCCCCTCACTCTGCGAGAGCAACTCTCGAGTACACCTTGTAGCTCCATCCACTCTTCCAAGTCTCATACTGTCTCACTGCAGTGAACACGCCCGCTCGGCTCAGCCAATCAGATGGTGCAGGGCAGCTCCACGTTCTGTTTTTTTCCTTCACTCTCCAGCACCAGACAATGAGAAGCCCCCCCAACATTCTTCTCTGGCCACTGCCTCTTATCTGGAGCATCCCAGAGGCATTCACATGTGCACCATTGCTTAGATTTTTTTCTATGGGTTCTATTCACTAAGCTGCCTAAGGATCTAGCCATAGCTTCGGCTGATCCTTCGGCTATAGAAAACAAAAGGGAACAGAGCGCCACCTCTGTGTGTAAAATCTTTTATTACAATAAATAAAACAAGGGATAAAAGTACTCGCAAACAAACATTTTCATAAGGCTTTAACAACAAACTAAAGGCCACACTGTCTGTTAACCCAACATGGTATCGCCCCGACTATGTAACACGGTAGCCTCCGGTCACATCACCGCCCACCGACCGCAGTCAGCCAAAATTGACGCGTTTCAGGGGCAAGCCCCCTTCATCAGAATCATGATTCTGACGAAGGGGGCTTGCCCCCTGAAACGCATCAATCTTGATTCTGATGAAGGGACCTTGCCCCTGAAACGAGTCAATCTTGGCTGACTGCGGTCGGTGGATGGTGATGTGACCAGAGGCTACCATGTTACATAGTCGGGGCGATACCATGTTGGGTCAACAGACAGTGTGGCCTCTCGTTTGTTGTTAAAGCCTGATGAAAACGTTTGTTTGTGAGTACTTTTATCCCTTGTTTTATTGTAATAAACGATTTTACACCCGGAGGTGGCACTCTGTTCCCTTTTGTTTTCTATGTTCGTGGTGGAAGCCACAGAGCATTGGATGAGCAGCCCCTCAAGTCTGTGTGAAAAACAGTGATAAACTGTTGAAAACTTTCAGTGTGCAACAGCAAGTGGATTGTTCAGCTGGTAGCCATTAGCGCCAAGAGTTAAAGAAAACGTTTTGTCTGATCCTTCGGCTAGCTTCGGCCTCGGACCCCTTCTGTTCAGTAGAACCGAAGGGCTGCTGTACGGGCTATTCACTATAGCCCGTACAGCTCCCGAACTTGGCCGAGCGGCTGAGCCGAGGTGAAAGCCGAAGCTGGCCGAGCGGCTGGCCATTGGCCAGCCGACAGGGCGGAGCCAGCCGTCATCTTACGGCTGGGCCCCGCCACTTGCAGAGAGATCAGCGTCCCTGGTTACCAGGATCCGAAACAACCCGTCATGTGCTTTGAGCATCTCTGTCTATACACTCCAGAAGGGCCTGGACTAGTTACGTTTTTAAACTCCAAACTAAATAAACTGTCGAGCCATATTTTCATTTCTATGTCTGGAAATGGGAAAGTGAACTGGGGGCTTCATGGACAGAGGAAGATTGGAAACATATGTGGTGTAACATAGCTAGTTGTTCTCTTAATATTACAAATGTGGAAGTGGCTTATAAAGTAATCATGAGATGGTACATGGTGCCTTCCCGTATTGCACACATGAATGCAGCATTTCTGGGCTGTTGCTTTCATGGGTGCAAAGTACCGGGTGACATGATTCATACTTGGTGGAAGTGCCCCTTTTGCTACCATTTTTGGTCAAAAATCTTTAAATTACTAAACACTAGGGATGGGCTCGATGTTCGAGTCGAGCAAGACTTCGACTCGAACATCGGCAGTTTGTGTGTTCGGCGAACACACGAACTGTCAGGGCGTTCGGTTGGCTGTTCACCCACCATGCACCCCACAAGGCCCTTTGCGCTGCACAGGGCCTTGTTAGCCCTGATTGGCTAAAGCCTTGCCCTTTGACCAATCAGGGCACAGTACTCTGTAAAGGTGCCCTTACACCTTACAATTATCTGCAGATTTTCTGTGGTCAGATGGAAAAAGTGCAACAGATTGGCCCAGGTGGAGATTACTCCAGCCACACAGTTAAGTGTAGATGGAGGAATCTCTGCACCTTTTCCATCTGACCACAGAAAATCTACAGATAATTGTAAGGTGTATAGCCAGCTTTAGAGCCATAATTTGCCCAATCATGGCTCACCTGTCAGATGCCATAAACTGTAAACAGTTGGGGCGGAGCTAGCTAGCCGTCACCGCTAGCTCTGCCCAATTGTTTATATTTTGCCGGCATCTGTCAGAATGCCATTCTGCAGAGGGAGTTCGTCACGAGCAGACATGTTGGTGGGTGTCATTTAAAAAAAAAAATTATTTCTATTTATTTTTTCTTGTTTATTTTTTATTTTGTCGAGTCGTTGTGCACAACGCTGGATGTCGTGATTGACCCGAGAATTACGTCGGTGGATCCATTTTTATTTTTTTTTAAATAAAAGACTTGTCAAAAACATGTCTTTTGTCTTTTTTTTTCAATGAAAGGATTATTACAAAAGTCTGGCCTTTTTAAAAACTTTTATTTAACCCTTTTGTGAATTGGGTAGGGTACACTGATGTAATTAAGTCCTCTGCCCACACCCCCACAAACAATGCCCCAGGGCTTGTGGGAAGAGGCCCTTGTCCCCATCAGCACATGGACAAAATGCTTTTCCAGGGGCGGCCTACACATGCTTTTTTTTTTCTTTTTAGGTGTCCTTTTTATCTTTATAAATGTTACTTTTTGCTGCAGCAGGTTCTATACACTGTACAGATGTGCCACTTTACAGGCAGTTTAGGAGACCCCCCAGCAGGGCTGGCCTTAGGGATGTGCGAGCTGTGCGACCGCACAGGGCGCCATGGCAACAAGGGCGCCGTGCGGCCGACAGCTCGTCCTGGGGGCGGCTTCTCTCCCCCTCACCG